>NW_005871154.1:2408167-2458192 GCF_000147115.1 Myotis lucifugus
AAAGTAATTAAGCCCTAGTAGTCATGTACATGTGAAGTCCACAAATACTACAATAAGACCAAATATTATTTACTAACATCCAAATAAAACTATTTACAAAACTTCATTTAAAATATTTAACACTAAATATTCAAAAGAAAATTAAGAGAACCCAAAAGAAATAATACTTTTAAAAGTGAGATCTGTGGCCCTGGCAAGTGTGGCTAAGTTGGTTGAAGTATAATCAGCAACCCATAGATGTTCCTCACTCACAGTGATGCTTTTCTCTCTCTCTCTCTGAGACTCTCTCTCTCTCTCTCTCTCTCTCTCTCTCTCACTCCCTCACCCTCTTCCTCTATCTCCCCTTCCTCTCTCTAGAAATCAATTTAAAAAAATTTTTTACATGAGATTCATGGAAGCAGGTGCCATGTCTTACATTTCTTACTTATTACATTCCCCTATATCTAGAACACAGTTTAAAAACATAATATTCTAAACAAAACATATTTCCTAAATCGTATCTAATATTCATTAAATTAAATAATTAATAAGTAGTAAGTTATGCAAAGTACCTTTGGATATTCCTGTCACATTAACATTAAAATCAATTGTTTTAATAATCAAACACCACAGAAATAGAAAAGCAATAGGGCTAGATGTTGGAGATTTAAGGAGATACAAATTCCTGCCCACCAACACATATTTTTCACCACCTACTATTCACAGCACCCTGATTAAGGTGCTACCATTTTAACCATTTTATCATACAGGTATATGTAATTATTACAGGCTACACGGGCATACCTTCACTTTACTGGACTTTAAATATGTTACATTTTTTACAAATTGAACCCTAAGCCAATAAAAAGATTATGACTTGCTTTATTGCAGCCTTTTGGAACCAAACTCACGTATCTCTAAAGCAGCGGTTCTCAACCTGTGGGTCACGACCCCTTTGGGGGTCAAACGACCCTTTCACAGGGGTCACCTAAGACCATCAGAAAACACATATATAATTACATATTGGTTTTTTTTTAATATATTTTATTGATTTTTTAAAGAGAGGAAGGGAGAGAGATAGAGAGTTAGAAACATCGATGGGAGAGAAACATCGACCAGCTGCCTCCTGCACATCTCCTACTGGGGATGTGCCCGCAACCCAGGTACATGCCCTTGACCGGAATCGAACCTGGGACCCTTCAGTCCGCAGGCCGACGCTCTATCCACTGAGCCAAACCGGTTTCAGCTACATATTGTTTTTGTGATTAATCACTATGCTTTAATTATGTTCAATTTGTAACAATGAAAGTACATCCTGCATATCAGATATTTACATTATGATTCATAACAGTAGCAAAATTACAGTTATGAAGTAGCAACAAAAATAATTTTATGGTTGGGGGTCACCACAACATGAGGAACTGTATTAAAGGGTCGAGGCATTAGGAAGGTTGAGAACCACTGCTCTAAAGTATTCCTGTACTGAACAACTTTCCACCCGCCGTCACTAAGCAGTGAACAAGAAACTGCAACTTAAACAAACATACATGCAGGAGAGAACTTTCATTTTCAGATTTTTCCTCTTAACTTATTGTCAATTTGTCTTCCATTGACTCACCGAATATAAATTGGGATTATGTGCAAAGTGCTATCCACAATGCAAAGGAAAATCAGACACAAAAGTTATCCTTGGAGAGCTTAAAATCTAGCAGGAAATATAAGGCAAGAGACTAAGTAACAAATGTAAATGCAGGCATGACTTCCAGCTGGGGAGAGCGAAGAGGAGGTAAGGACTGAGGTGGGACTCACATGAGGAAGAGGCAGGATTCGAACATGAAAAGTGGAAGAAATGGGAAAGGGCACACAGTTTGTTTTCAACAAATATTTACTGGCTTTTGAACCTTTCATTATCTTTGGCACAGTACAGCTAGCTATTACCAACTGCTTTTTAGCAATCTGTGAGGTAAGCGAACATCTTGATCCTTTCTCTTTGGCGACAGAAGAGGTGATCTAGGATGCATGTCCGGGTTTTTGCCTCCCAACACTGTTGCACAGCCCAGGTAGCACAAGAAAATGGAAAACTCCTTCATATGGTTTTACCATAATTCTTTGGAAGCAACTAGTTCTTACCATGTTTGGCAAATTTGATGTGCTTAAAAAAAAAAAACTAACTGTAACGCCAAAGTAGCCTAGACAAAACTCATCAAACCAAAGCTAAAGATGGCTCTTCGGACAGCAAAACACCCCCCCCCTTTTTTTTTTAAAGCACAGGATAAACAACACTTTAAAATAACTGTCAGAGCTATAAAATCTATTTGAGTCTGTATTTCTCCTCCTAATCTGCCTTGTTTCATTTTCATAAAACACAACCCTCTATTATCTACTATCACAATGTCTGAGCAATGAACAAGAAACTGTAGCTTTAATTTAAACACACATGTAAGAAAGTACTTTGGTTTCTATTCCTCCTCCTAATTTGAATGTTAATTTTTTTTAAAAAAAATAACATGCAAATCACAAAATGTACACTGTATATGCCTACTGTTAACAGGAAACACAGAACATATATATGTTTCATTTGGGCTTGTAAATTTACAAAGTTTGCATGGAAAAATAAACAAAGACTTCATTCTAACACTGCTAAATAGCATTACATATTCAAAATTCTGTTCTGAAACTTTATTGTTGGCAAATGCTTTTCCAGTTATTTCTTGGGCTTTATTAAGGACCCCAAGGCTTATTACTCCCATTTCAAATACAGTCCACAATACCAATCCTATCTTTAAAATAAAATAGAAATTGGCATCTTCACGTAAAACAAACTAAAGACTTCAACATCATACAGAAATATTGAGAGCAAGGATTCAATTCTCCTAAAAGAATAAAATCTGGGGGATTTCCAGTTTCGCGTGCCACTCCACCCGAACAAGCACAAAGCTGAACGAACTAAATAAACCAACAACTCTTCTTGGATCTGTAAGAGAGGTGAGGAAGCAGGCGAATGGAACCTCTGCCCCTGACTGAGGCCACAGGGAGTCCTAGGCAGGAAACCAGGGCCTGGGTAGGAAAACCTCAATGATCATTGAATGAACTGCTGCTGGCTCATACGGACAAGTCTGAGAGTTAAGAACTCCAGGGGAAGCAGTCAAAAGGGGACCTCACACTTTCGTGAGTTTTACCTCCAAGAACTTGACTAGGTTCTCACAATACATTTCAGAGAAAATCCCCTGGTGCTTCCAAGCAGGGGGAAAATGCCTACCCTCAAAAGAAACTAGTTAACCAGAGCCTAACCTGCTAGGGTATCATCAGGGCCTAACTGCCCTGGGGGAGGGGAAATACCCAGCTCCAGCACACTTGAACCATCCTGTCTCACCTGAGAAACACCTGTGAAGTTCACAGTCCAGAGGCACAGGCTCCCTACAGGACTGAGATTTAGGGGACTATGGAATGCTTCTCCTCCCCCGACGCCTCACTGCCATATTACTAGTCCTATTTACAGCAGCTCCTTTTACCCAGAACACCATGTCCAGCTATCAAAAAAAATTACAAAACATCCTAAAAGGCAAAAAATTAAAAAAAAAAAACACAGTGTGAAGAGACAAAAGCAGGCATCAAAACCAGATATGGCACAGATGTTGCAATTATCAGACCAGGAATTTAAAACAACTATGGTTAATATGCTAAGGACTCTAATGGACAAAGTCAACAACATGCAAAAACAGATGGGCAATGTAAGCAGAGAGATGAAAATCCTAAGAAATAACCAACAAGAAATACTAGAGATAAAAAACACTGCAACAGAAACGAAGAATGCCTTTGATGGGCTTAGTAGTAGATGACATGGCTGAGGAAAGAATCTCTGATCCTGAGGATACATCAAATAGAAACCTCCAAAACTGAAAAGCAAAGAGAACAAAGATGGAAAAAAACAGAATATCCAAGGACTATGAACAACTACAAAAGGTGTAACATACGTGTAAGGGCAATACCAGAAGAAGAAGAAAGGGAAGAAATATTTGAAAGAATGAGAATTTCCCCCAAATTAATGTCAGACACCAAATAGTTTCAGCAAGCTCACAGAACACTACACAGGATAAATACCAAATAAACCATACCCAGGCATCTCATTTTCAAACCAGAGGGAAAAAAATTTTTTTAAAGAAAGTAAAAATCCTGAAAGAAGCCTAAGGAAAAAATTATCTATAGAACTAGCCTCCTTAATTTTCAACAGTCCAAGGAAAATTATAAGCATGAGAATGATCGCCCTGCGCGGTTGCTCAGTGGTTAGAGCATCGGCCTGTGGACTGAAGGGTCACAGGTTCCCATCAAGGGCAGGTACTTTGGTTTCAGGCTCAACCCCTGGCCCCAGTTGGGGCACGTGAGGGAAGCAACCAATCAATGTGTCTCTCTCACATCAATGTTTCTCTCTCTGTGTGTCTCCCCCTTCCTTCCACTCTCTCTAAAAATCAATGGAAAAATATTCCCAAGGGAGGATAAAAAAAAAAAAAAAGAATGAAAATGATCTGAGCAGTATTGTCTTTCAATACACATGGGTTTTTTGTTTTAACCATTATCTTTTTGTCTTATAATTTACATACAATAAAAGTTACTCTTTAAGGTATATAGTTCTATGGGTTTTAAAAAATTCATAGAGTTGGGTACTGTATTCAGTACTTTGATACAGAATAGTTCCATCACCAAAAGCATTCCCTCATTTTGTCCTTCTGAATCAACCCCTCCAGTCTCTGCCAACTACTAATCTGATCTCCCATCTCTATAGTTTTGGTTTTTGTAGAATGTCAAATAGATGGAATTGATACAATATGCAGCCTTGTGGGAGGGAAGTTCACTAAGCTTTGTGAATGGGTAAATGTATGTCTTTCACCAAATTTGGATGTTTTCAGACATTACTTCTTCAAATTTTTTTTCTGCACAAACTTCTTTCTTCTCTTCTAAAACACTTATAACACAAATGTTAGACCTTTGCTATTGTCATTTAGGTTCTTAATCTTTGCTTTTCAGTCTTTTACTCACAATTACTATTGGGCTTTCTTCAACTTCACTTTTCTTTTCTCTGCCTTCTCCACTCTGCTACTGAAGTCATCTAGTAAATTCTTAGTTGCTTTAGCATTTAATAATAATATTTTTTGTTTTAATTTTCCGTCCAAAAATTTGAATTTGGTTCTTTTTATGGTTTCTTTTCTCTGCTGAAACTTCAATATCCCCATTCGTGTCAAAGGGTTTGCACTTTTTATTATAACTCTAAAATTGAGATCATCTCAGGTTTGGCATCTGTTGACTGATGTTTTTCCTACAATTAGTTATAATTTCCCTGGTTCTTGGTATGTCAAATATTTTTAGATTGTACCCTAGGGACTAGTATTATGACACTCTTGGTCATGTTAAAGACTTTTGGTCCTCTGGAAAATTGATTTGTTGTCATTTTTGTTGCTATTTTTGTTGTTGTTGTAGGCAACCAACCCTGTTAGGTTCCAAACACAAGTCCTGACCCACCTTCTATGGGCTGTGGTTTCAATATCATTTTCCATTTCCCAGGTCTTTTCAGTGCCATTCAGTATATACCCATTTGTGCCACCTAAGGGAAGTGGTCTACACTGTAGTTACTCAAAGCCTCTATTATGGTTCCACAAAGGAGTTCCACACATGCTCAGCACAGGGGTGATTTCAGACTTCACACACAGACTTGGGTCATCTTTTTCTCTACCTCCTGCCTCTCTATGACTTTTCCCACAGTCTGTCTCCCAGGCCCCTTTTCTTGATCCTCTGCCTACACTGGTTTTTTGACTCCCATCATCGCACATTTCCTGTAATTACATCTGCCTCAGGGGTGAAGTGATGAGGGGAAAGGAGGAAAATCTAACAGATAGTCTCCCCACACTTCTTGGACTACAGGAGCCCCTTTTTCAGTCTCTTTGGTCAAAGGGACAGATTATCATTCAGTATTAAATGGCTGCATAGCTGCCACTGCCACAGCTGGAGGACAACCCCATGACTGGGGCCACCTGCAGTCCCACCAGAAGAATGAAATCAAAATACAGAACATAAAAATAAAATGGTATTTTTCTGAACAGTCTCCTTCATGATGGGCCTTTCTTTCCAGTTCTCTAACCATACACAGAGGAACACAGGGTTTCTCTTAGAGCTTTTTCTGTCTGGATCCATTGTGCAGACAGAAATAATCAAAAATAATGACTAATAAAACACATAAAAATAATGGCTAATAAAACACATAAAAAGATGTCCAAAATCATTAGGGAAGTACAAATTACAACCACAATAAGTTAGATACCACTACATGTTTCTAGAATGGCTATAATAAAAAAGACTGATAATGCCAAATGTTGACAAAAATCTGACAACAGGACCCCTTATCCTTTGACATTGTAAATGTAAAATGGTACTGCCACTTTTCTTAAAAATTTATTCATATGACCTCGCAATTCTATTCTGAAGTAGCAACAGAACAGACATTTAAACATATGTCAACACAATGACTTCTATGCAAATGCTCACAGAAGTATACATAATAGACAAAAACTAGAGACAATCCAAATGTTCATTAACTAGATAAACAAAATATTATCCATACAATAGAATACCATTCAGTCATGAAAAGGAAAACTGATATGGATGAACCTTAAAAACATGCTAAGTGACAGAAGTCAGAAACAAAAGAGTACAGAGTGACCCAAAAAATCTATACATACACTTTAAATATTTATAAAGGCAGTGTTTATTTAAATACATTTCATTTTCAAAACTGAGCTATCAGCTGTTGAAGTGTGTATACATTTTTGGGGGACACCTGTATATAAAGTTTCCAGGGAAGGCAAATCTATAGATTATGCTATAATAAGGAATAGATCTGGTCTTTGTTCCCAGTTCCTGGTACACAGCTTCAAAAATCCTTAAAATTTCCTTAGTGACAGGAGTGTCTGCTATGCTAATGGAGTGATTCATGGTGACAGCTTTAGAATTAGGCTCATCACTGGAATAATCAACCACATCACTTAATACAAATCCTTTCATTTCTGATCTGCCATGTCCCTACTCAAACACCACAAGCAATACTTGTCTCTACATAGCAAACTCACCTATTAAGAATGCAGTCAAGAGTCAACAAAGAGAAACGATGTATAAACAAAATGGTAATAATTATACATATGTATGTGTATGAAATTAAATTCCCTTGGTAATTCAAAAAGTTTAAATTACTTGCTGTTGAACATTATACACAAAAATCCTTTACACAAAGAAATGTTTTCTATATCTCAGAAGACTTTATTTTAAGTAGAGCCTGCATTTCCTAATGCATTCAACCACATCCAACTATATAAACCAAGGGAAACAAGTTTAAGTTCAGTGAGCAGTTGGTGGACAGGAAGTAGTTGGGACTGGCCTTACCCATGTGGAAATAATTGCTTTCCTGGCCTAAAGCTCTTCTTATTAGGATCAAAACAAATTGATGTTATCTTAAGAACCCTTCCAATTTTTGAAAAATAAAACCTAAGTGTTCCATAGTTAGCCAGATATTGTCCAGATATTGTTTATTTTGTTTAAGGGCAAAATCGTGGCACATTTATTTTTGTATTTAAATCAAAAGAGTTACTATTGTGAAGAAAATAAGGGCATTTCAAAAGATAATTATCTCGTACAGAAAGGTACAAAGTTGGTACAGACAAGACCACCAAGCTTAAACATTGTGATCTGATATTTTTAAAACTTCACTTTGGCCCTTGGCCTTCTTTATCTTCACCAGAATTTTCCAAATAAACTCAGTTTGTTCACCAGGAGTATGAAATCCCATAGTATATAACATGATGAGCCATTTAAAGCAGATTTAGTGACAAAGATAAGATATTTCAGCAAGAATAAAATACAAGTTCTGAAGCTCAATGTTTTATAATGCAATTCTGGCACGGACTCTAAATTTTCTAAGCACCTGCCAAAATGTAACATGTTGTTTTGATTCATAGAATTGGAGAACTGAAGATGTTACTTACACCAGTCTTCTGTGTCTGGCAGTTCAATATCTATACCATCCAGATTGATGGCTATTAAAGAAAACAACTTTTTATAAATGAGCAAGGTAACAATTCCACAACTTCTTTGAAGCCTCAGTTAATGTTTCATCACCCTGAAATAATGACCAGCAGCACCAGTTATCTCAGCGATAACTTTCCACTTCATTAGAAACAGGTTTGCAACTTCCTTGTCTATACCTTGCTTGTTATAAAAATTCTCTAGGCCTTAATTTTTCTGTCTAGATACTTTCCCATATTATTTCTTTTCTCCTTCTCTAGATATGGTCCATTTTTCATAAGTATATCATTTTTTTAAAGCTATATTCTATCTTCTGCTTGAAGAAAAATCATAATAACTTTTCTGGGCTAAATTCTGATAGATTATTTGTATAGTTTATTAATAAAGATATAATTTGGAAATCACTCACAGAAGAAAATAACAATAGATGTGAGTTATTTGGGAACCATCCAGAGTGGTGAGAATTATTTTTTTCTTTTCCTTTAGATGATATGGAGATACGGGAGAAAGCTAATCAAGAGTATCTTTCAATGGCAACTTACATGTGTAAAGTATCTTAATATTTTCTTCCGTTATAATACAATACATAAAGCAGAGTATTGCAGAAGAGACAATCCCATTTTTCTTGACAGGATCAGCTGAGCCTTAGTCTGCATTTCTGAACCATCGGTCAGTGTCTTACCATTCTCAGTAGGACTTTTGCCCAACTAAATCTTGCAATTATCAGGAGAACTAAATTTTCATTAAGTAATGACTTCACCTTGTCTTTTAAATAGCATTCTAATTTGTTTGCACATGTTAGTTTTCCAGTAACAATGCACTTCTCCCTACTATGTTTATTCTATATGTAGAAACAAAATCCTGCACGAGTCTGTAACTGACCATATACTCTCTCTGTTACTGAGCTATTGGCACGAGACAGCAGAGGGCACTGGCAATATACGCTGACCTGAATATCTTGAGTCCCATAGGAAGGAAATGTTCATTCAAAAGTACCAATAACACTGCTATTAACGCAGCTATTGACCCCCATAATATCTTAAGTCTGTCTATTATTTTCCAAGTGTCAGTTCACACACTATTCTAAATAAACACACTCCCAAGCTCTCCATGTACTCACTCTAATATAAAAAGAAACACTCCATCATGTTTAATTACATAAAAAATAGTTATCATTTAGTACAGGTTAAACTCTAAAATACTTGCTTTGTGTCAGATATTGTGCTAGTTGCTTTATAAATATTGTCTAACTTGTTTCTCACAGAGTAATGCATGAAGTGGATGCTTTTATCCCATTTACAGAAAACAACACTGACTGGCAAAGTTCAAGTGGCAGGTTATGGGCTCAGCCACTAGACTGTAAAGCTTCCTAAGAGTAGAAACCATTTTAGTTTTATTTACATTTAAAAACCAGCACCTACAATAGTGCCTGGCACTCAATTAATATTTAGGGAAGAAAGAAAAGGGAACTAGATCTGATTCCAGTGCCATGTGTCACATCTGCTTTAAGATGCTCTCAGTAAATATCTGCTCATTTGATTAGATTTTACAAGCCACTAGCTACAGGCATTTTACTAGCCATGAGGCCTCCGAGACTTCACTATTTTAAATACTAACACTTTACCTGTTAAACACACATATTTTCTAAGGTGATATTAAAAGAGAAATAGTAAAAAAAAAAAAAAAAAAAAACTAAGAAAAAATATATGCTATTTAAAAACATAAATGTATATATGGCCCTGGCCATTGTGGCTCAATTGGTTGAGCGTGTCCCAGGCACCAAAAGGTTGCTGGTTCAATTCTTGTCCAGGGCATGTGCCCAGGTTTTGGTTCAGTTACTGCCCCAAAATTAAGAAACACAGGAGACAGCCATTCGACATTGCACTCTCACATGGATGCTTCTCTCCCTTCTTCTCCCTCTAAAAATCAATAAACTATTCTTTTTTTTAAAATACATCTTATTGATTTTTTACAGAGAGGAAGGGAGAGGGATAGAGAGTTAGAAACATCAATGAGAGAGAAGCATCGATCAGCTGCCTCCTGCACACCCGCTACTGGGGATGTGACTGCAATCAAGGTACATTCCCTTGACCGGAATCGAACCTGGGACCCTTCAGTCCCCAGGCCGACGCTCTATCCAGTGAGCCAAACCAGCCAGGGCAATAAACTATTCTTTAAAAAAAACAATTTAAAAAACACTTTGTCCAACATTAATACTTGCTAACCAGGTTAGTCACCTGTAGCAATCTGGGGGAGAAATGGATCAAAATACACTGCTTTAACTACTTCCCTAAATAGGTACATATGCACTATGTGTTGATGTGCTCAGAAGATTTCTTATAAAACCGCCTTGCATACATTTTCCCAAACTTCTTATTACAGAAGATAAAGTTCAAAAGTTCATTCCCCCATGAGAAAATACATAGTAATTACTAAAATCTGATATTCATTTTGACACATTCTAGGCAGATAAATATATCTGACTTCATTAATGAGAATGTTTTCTTAAACTGGCACCACATACTACAGTTTGCTGAGAATACAAAGGGGTCACTTGTCTTCTTCATACAAAAAATATGTTACAAATTAATACCAAAGGGATTTGCCATTTAAGAGTCTATGATTTCCAAATGATTGTACACTTTCACCTAGCAAGCAGATATATTGACAAAGACATTTTATAAAGTAGAGTGATAATTAGGCTAGTAATCGTTTTCAATAAAAATTTATTTCAGGTAGTAGAATTTTTTTTAAGATTGGTAGAAACACAAAAGTCAAAATTTAAAATCTGTATCTTGAGTCTCTAGTATAAAAAAGAGCAGACTAAATTCCATTTCTCTTTCTCCCCTCCTCTTCCTCTTCTTCTCCCCATCCCTCTCCTTCTATCTCTCTTTATCTGTAATAAATATCAGCATTTCAAATTATTTTATCCTAAGAAAGAAGTATCAGATCTATAGAGCATAAAACAGGGGAAAAAAGGGTTGGGAAAGTATGGGATTATTTTCAATAAAAAAATATATTTCCAGAAGTTGTTATTAAACAAACTACCATTTTCTTTTAAGCATAAAAACAATTGGTAAGTAAAGATTAAAAGGCTCAGCAATTCATTTTCAGCCCAAGATCAGGTTCCAATATGACTGAATTATTTAAAATAGATTATTAGGTCAGATATACAACAGGTTTTTCTCAATTTGTTACATAAAGCATCATAAAATTCACATTTTTAAATTTCATTCTATGAATTAAGTACTAATACTAAGACCGGCCAGTGTGGGTCAGTAGTTGAGCCATGAACCAGGAGGTCGCAGTTTCATTCCTGGTCAGGGCCTGAGATGCAGGGGGCATGCAGAAGGCAGCCAATCGATGATTCTCTCTCATCATTGATATTTCTATTTATCTCTCCCTCTCCCTTTCTCTCTCTAAAATCAATAAAACCATATTTTTAAAAATATGTATATATCTGTAAGAAGTAATAATTATATCAAAATTATCATCTTACTTCTCCATTTCTTAACGTTGTGATGGTTCCTCTTGCTACGCCCATTCTAAATAATGTTTCTGTGGCCTGTAAAAAAAGAAAATCTAGAATGATTCAACTGTATATCCCACCTCCAAATTGTAAAAGACATTTCCAGTAACTTCTAGAGCAGTAGTTTTCAACCTTCCTAATGCCGCAACCCTTTAATACAGTTCCTCATGTTGTGGTGACCCCCGACCATAAAATTATTTTTATTGCTACTTCATAACTGTAATTTTGCTAATGTTATAAATCATAATGTAAATATCTGATATGCAGGATGTAGTTTCATTGTTACAAATTGAACATAATTAAAGCATAGTGATTAATCACAAAAACAATATGTAATTATATATGTGTTTTCTGATGGTCTTAGGCGACCCCTGTGAAAGGGTCATTCGACCCCCCAAAGGGGGTCTCGACCCACGGGTTGAGAACCGCTGTTCTAGAGAAACATCAATAAGGCACAGTAAAGGCTACGAGCTCTAACTTATACTCCCGAAATATCATTTCTAGAAGCTTTTAATGATATCAGGAGCTCAAACTAAATTTTTTTAAGGTAATTTCGATTTGCTAGTATTTTTCCAGATCTATAGTCCAAATTAGTACACTTAGATAAGCTTAAACCTTAGTTTGATTAACAAAGATTAAATAAAAATTTAGCCTAGTTGGCGTGACTCAGTGTTTGAGTGTCGACTTATGAACCAGAACATCACAGTTCAATTCCCTGATAGGGTACATGCCCAGGTCTCAAGCTCCGTATTCAGTGGGGTGGCATGCAGGAGGCAGCCCAAACAATGATTCTCTCTCATTATTACTGTTTTTGTCACTCTCTCCCTCTCCCTTCCTCTCTAAAATCAATTAAAATATTTTAAAAATTGTTTTAATAAAATAAAAATTTAATACTTGCACTCAAATAAGAAATTTTTTGTTCTGATTTTGTTTCCATTTGAGTTTAGTTAAAATCACTTGACTGCCAGTGAAATACTGACAAAAGATGAAGTAATTCAGTAATGTAATATATTAAATGACAAAAAAAGACTTATTGGTTTCTATACACTAATAATGAATAACCCTAAAAGGAAATTAAGAATTCTATTTACAATAGCATAAAAAAATACCTTTGGAATAAACTTAACTAAAAAAGCAAGACTTGTTCACTGAAAACTACAAAACACTGCTGAAAAAGATTAAAGAACACACAAACAAATGGCAAAGCATCCTATGTTCACAAATTAGAAGATTTAATATCACTAAGATGTCAATACTACCCAAAGTGATATAAAGATTCAGTGTGATTCCTCTTTTGTGTTTTTTGCAGAAATACAAAAATCCATCCTAAATTTTATAAGGAACCTAAATAGCAAAAACAATTTTGAAAAGGAGGAACAAACTTGGAGAAGTCACACTTCCTAATTTCAAAACTTACTACATTCAGCTTTAGTAATCAAACAGTAGTGTGATATAGAATAGAGCCCCCAAATAAACCCATATATATATATATATATATATATATATATATATATAGTCTGATAATATTCAATAAAGGGTATCAAGACCATTCAAACGGGGAAAGGGCAGTCTTTTTAACAAATGCTGCTGGGAAAACTAGATATCCACATGCAAAAGAGTGAGACTGAACCCCTACCTTATACCATATGCAAAAACTAATTCAAAAGGGATGAAAAGACTAAATGTAACAGCTAAAACTATAAAACTCTTAGAAAAAATATAAGGGATAAGCTTCATGATTCAAGGTCTGGAACGGACATGCTTCCCGGCTGCCAGGTGGCTACCTTCTTGTTGCATCCTCACGTGGCCGGGAGCAAACAGAAGCAGGCTCTCTCTGTGCTTTTCCAGGGGTGCTAAACCCCATTCGTGAGGGCAAAGCCCTTATGACCTCACCTAACCCTAATCCCCTCCCAAAGGCCCCACTCCTGATAGCATCAAATTGGGAGGTAAGGTTTCCAAATGAATTTGAGGGGAACACAAATATTCAGTCCATAACAGGGTTGTTCCATTCAGAAGGGGCAAGTTCAGAGGCCAGTAGGTAGAATCATGCTTGGCATGTTCAAAGATGAGTAAGATACCAATGAGGCTGAAAGGAAAAGATTGCATGAGAATTTTGTTGGAAAAGAGAGGATGTAAGTTCTTCTGTTCAATATGTGCTATTATTTTTTCATTTGGCATAAGAGAAATGCATTACCATCCTTTAATAATTGAAAATAAAATTCAAAGAATGCTCTACTAAACATCAATTTTAAAGAATTAGTATATGAACAAAAAAAAGAAAATTTTAAATTTTAAATTTTAAGAAATCCAGGAGATGGAAAATTGGAGGAAACTGTAAGGAAATTGATGTATGTATACAAAAGTCAGTGTAACATGTTAATCTGGATATAAGAAAGTCAGTAACAGAAGAAATGATAAAAGGGGTTGCAAGTGGCTGCCTCTGGATTGTGGAGATCAGGCACTGGAAGGCGTGAAGAAGGGTACTCTTTTTCTACTAGCTTTGCAGCATACTGTTTGACTGTTTAAACTACTTGTAAATTCTTGATCAAAACTTTTTTTATCTACTAAAGGAATAAGAAATCAATGTATAATCTTACAAAGAAATCAAATACTTCACAATTTTAACAGACTGGTGTTTATAAGAATAGTAGAGGCCCGGCGCATGGGGTCCCTCAGACTGGCCTGCGCCCTCTCTCAATCCAGGACTCCTTGGGAGATGTCAGACTGCTGGTTTTGGCCCGATCCCCGCAGGCCAGGCCGAGGGACCCCACTAGTGCACAAATCCGTGCACCGGATCTCTAGTATGCATATAAGATCTTTGGTTAATCTCTTCCCAGCCTCCCCCCTCCCCACTTTCCTCTGAGATTCATCAGTCTGTTCCATGTTTCCGTGCCTGTGCGTTGAGCGTCTGCCCCGTGGTGGTCAGTGCACATCATAGCTACCGGTCGAACGGCCGATTAGGCTTTTATATATATGGATAGTTGGGTGTAAAAGATGAAGAGACTAAGAAAAAAACAAAACTCAGAGACACAGACAATAGTCTGGTGATTAGGTAAAGAAAAGAGGAGTGGGAGGAGGTGGAAGAAAGTGAAAGGGGGATAAATGGTAATGGAAGGAGACTTGACTTGGGGTGGTGAACACACAATACAATATACAGATGATGCTATTATAGAGCTGTGCACCTAAAACCTACATAATTTTATTAACTAATGTCATCCCAATGAATTCAATTTAAAAAAATTTTTAAAGAATATAGTTGAGGTCTGAATAGAAGGATATAAAGTGTAAGTAAACTCAAAAGATTGGCAATAAATGTAAAGAATGAGATGGAGTTGTTGCTAGAAAGAGCAGAGTTGAGAGAAAATTGATAACAGGATAATTTTTAGGATAGATGAGATGTAAACATGTTCTTAATGACTGAGTACTCAGTAAGGTGGGAGAATTTATAGACACAGGATGAAAATGAATATTGACTGAGATTCCTGCAGAGGAGAAAAGGGCAAATATAGTAGGTACATTCTCTCCCTTTCTCTGCCTTTACCCCTGTTCTCCTCTTATCCCTCTCCACATCTGAAATAGGAGACAGGATAACCTTCTGAGAATGACAAAGATACTAACTTAAGGACAAAGGTGAGAGTATGGCATGCATATAAAAGGAAAACATAAGGGAAAGAAACACAGAACTAACTACCAAGCATTACTAAAAGCCCAGCTAAGGCTGAAAATCATAAGTCTTTGTTATTGCAAATCATGTTTTGCAAAATTCAATGTTTAAGAATTGTCAAGGAAAAATGAGCAAGGCTAGAGAGGATATGGATTAAAAGGTAACTCCTTTTAATTCAACTTCATTGGTAAAATACAGCATGTAACTTAGAAATAAAAGCAAATTTTTCTAACATTTTTTCCACAGGTCAGAATTTATTTATTAAAGTTCAGATTTTCAAAAAAGATAAAAAATAAATAAATGAATAAAACAACGTCAATGTTAACAACACAGTGTCACAATTGTTTTATACTCAAAATGTAGAGACAATCTCAGACTCAGGAAACTCTTCAAATTAAATAAATCAACTTTATCTTTAAAACCGAAAGGGGGAAAAACTCCCCAAATGTCACTAATCTTGTACTTAAAATTACTCTTGGGTGTGGAACTCCTTCAAAGATTTTTGGATGAAAATTAATCACCCATAGTTTCTGTAACACAATCAAAATTAATCACCCATAGTTTCTGTAACACAATCACACCCTTAGCTGTGAGGGGTAGTAATCTTTAAAACACACACACACACACACACACACACACACACACACACACACACACGGTGGTGCAGAGTTAGTGTCTAAATGCTAAGTTAGAAAATTTTTTAAATGAGAAAACACGGACAACAGTGTGGTGACTGCTGGGGGAGAGGGGTGGAAGAGGTTATAGGGAGGAAAAATAAAGAAAACAAAAGAGAAAATAAAATACTTTAGGGGAAACACTACACTAAATTTTGTGATTGTAGCACAATATAAATATAATTTCAACCCATAATTTACTGAGAGTTAAACAGGTTAGTAATGGGAAGAGAAAGGGGTTATGCACATTCCCAAATAAAAATCAAATTATAAATGAATGACTTTGCTATAACAGATTTTACTAAAGCACACAAAACTTGAAAGAACTATTTATGGAAATGTTATTAAAGGAAAGAAAATCTCACCAATGATGTATTTTTTTCTATTCCTAATGATATGAATATTAAATTATATCTTCCAACTTCCTGTTCCTTTTTAGACCTTATCTGATCTAGTGATGTGACTGTTAACAGTACTCACCTAAGTCAGATTAGTTACTATGTATATTTGAGGAGCAAAAGGGAAAAGGCAGAGGCAGCAAGCACTTGGGATAAAGTATGCAACAACTAAACCAGATCAAATAACTTACATTTTTGTGTGCCAAAAACCCAGGCTGTTTGAAGATCTAATTCTTTTTCTGCACTTTCTCCAGTAGAAGAAGAACACTAAATTCAATCTTTTGTCTCCAACTAAATTGATTTATTTCATCACCAACATTTTTAAGGATGTCTCATTCTAATAGCACTTGGTCAACTGAGCTCAGCTTCCTTTGATTCTATAGGGAAGCACTGGAGTGTACAGCATCCTTTTGACCTCCACTAAAAAGATTGCTTTTAATTTACTTGTACCCAAACAATGACTAACAAATGTCAAAAACAATGAGACACAGGGCAAATTTTCAACCTTTGTAAGTTTACCACCAGCAAATTCTTGACTGAAATTTCTCTCTCCTTGAGTTTTGTTAACAACTAAAGTGATTAATACTACAAATACTAAAAACATTCATTAAACATTTTCTGTCAGTGATGGCAGGGTGAGGGCGGGGGGCACATCCTTGTTTAAAAACAGGTTATCAAAAGAGACTTTTTAAGAAGAATGCTAAATAAAAGACTTAGGCATGAAATCTAGGTGTAACAAATGCAAGATTCTGGGCCGGATCCTTGTGTCTGTGTATGTTTGCAAATCAAAAAAAGATATGCAGAAATATATGAGTTCATATGAGCAGTAATCTCTGGGTATTTTTCTTCTGCTATTGTACTATTTGGTAATAATAAGATGCAAAAAATTAAAAGTATCAATTTTTGTTATACTAAAAGATAAAACAGATTTAAAACAGAATTTTGGGAAAATGTTATACCACCAGCCAGTACTACCTTGAGTAGCTCCCAGAGTGACAATAATCCAAATTCAATAGAGACTCATGCTCTTACAGTATAATACTTTTTAATTCATTAAACCAACACAATATAAGTAAAATTAATGTGAAGAAATATATACTTGATATACTTTTACCTTGAAAAGCAGTATAATTGTAATAACTTAAAGCATCATATTAAGAAAGATTTCAGTGGGTTAATTTAACATGAAGTCATTGTATTTAGCAAATATTTGTTTATCAATCAAGCAATATATTTCTAGTTATCTTATTTCCACTATCTACTATCTGGGCAACCTTAGGCAGAGCATTTAAACTCTCTAAGCTCTGACCTCCTAATATCAACCTCTCTTCCTACTGTGGTAAATGCAGGTGTCAAGATATATAAAAAGCTCTCTAAAGAGCTAGATCATTGTAAAATAATGAATCCAAGGTTTAGTTTAGGACAGCACTTTCTGGAGATGCAAAGTTGTTTGAGAAATACTACTTTTGATTTTTCAAATGTAAAACTAAGAAATGGACTAATGAAAGATCAAAAACAAATGAGTCTTAATCACAGCTGTGAATCTGAAAAACAAAATCTATGTCACAGAGTCACAGCACTTTACCCTGTTTTATGACTCTCTATTGTTTAGTTCACCAGTTAAACAGTGAGGTCATGAAGGGCATGAATCACATCTTTTATTTATGTGCTAGTAGCCCGATGCACGAAATTCATGCGGGGGGGGGGGGGGGTGGGACCTCAACCCGGGCTGGAAAGATGCCAACATCCCTTCCCACGGACTTCAGCCCAAGGGCCCTGGCCTCCCCTTCCCCCGCGAGTTCGGGGCGCAAACTCTTGCCCGAGGCCCCTGGCTCTCCCCTCTCTTCACCCGGCCAAGCACCCATGTTCAGCTTTAGAAGTTATTTACTTACTGATGGTTAGTAAAAACCTTCTAAAGCTGAACACGTCGCCGAGTCCAGCATTCCTCGCCAGGGACTCTGGCCCCAGGCCCCTCCCCTCCCCTCTTACAGCACAGACTCCAGCCGGAGGCCACTCCCTTCCCCTCCCTCCACGCAGCTGGGCCAGACGCTGGGCTCGTTGCCAGGGCAATGCCACCAGCGTCCCGCCCCGGCCACTATGGGCGCCGCCATCTTTGTCGCGGAGTGACGGTTAATGACAGTCCTGGGAGCCCGTGGGCATGGCTACGGCCTTGCCTCCCGGGGCAAGCAAAAGTCCAGGAGCCTGCGGCCATGGCCGCTATCGCCTCCTGGGGCGCTTGACACCTGCGTATGCAAATTAACCGCCATCTTTGTCAGATAATTTACATAGTCACTTGTATTGGCTGGTGGGCGTGGCTTCACCGTAGCAGGGGGACGGGTAATTTGCATGTTTCTCTTTTATTATATAGGATTCCCGTACCTTGAGAGATATATAACAATATACAGCATGAAGATTAAGAGAGAAGGTTTTAGAAACAGACTGTTGGGTTCAAATGCCACCTTTGCCATTTGTGAGATGTGTGACCTCAGCCAAACAACTTCACTTCTTTTTTTTTTTTAATATATTTTATTGATTTTTTACAGAGAGGAAGGGAGACGGGTAGAGAGTTAGAAACATCCATGAGAGAGAAACATCCATCAGTGCCTCCTGCACACCCCCTACTGGGGATGTGCCCGCAACCCAGGTACATGCCCTTGACCAGAATCGAACCCGGAACCCTTTAGTCCACAGGCCGACGCTCTAGCCACTGAGCCAAACTGGTCAGGGCAACAACTTCACTTCTTTGAGCTCAAATTAATCGTTAGCAAAATAAGGATAATAAAAGTACATAACTCAAAGGAAACTGTAAATGCTCAAAAAATGATAATTATATTACTATTAATATCTCAAAGAAAATGCAGAATTCCAATTCTACTTTAAAAGTCAGTCATCAGATTGCAATTAAAAATTGCATCAGTTGGCAATTTAAAGGATACTATATAAAACAGTCAACTACAATTATCAAGTAATGCTATATGGCCATTATTACTAAAATTCATGACAAGTCAATCAGAAAAAAATAGAAAACATATTATTTCAAGAAGATTTAGCAAAAGTCATCAGAAATCATACACAAAGTTCATTCCCTAGCTTTTTTTCCTGACCATAGAAGAAAATTTTAAATACTGAGGCTTTTAAACACCAGCTGCTTTCCTTCCTTATGATGATAAAAATACAAAATAAGAAAACTGAGCATTAGCTATCGGCTTCTCCCACAAGAAGCAGGGCACGATACAAATCTAATAACGTGCCTCAAGTTACATAAACACATTGTCATAGCAACCAAGACCTTTGTGCTGTCCCCAAACCATGATCATTCTCTTTTCTCCAAATAGCAGCCTATAGAAAAACCCTCTGAGAGAAACTCTATCTTTCTGGGCAGAAAACAGGGGAAAGGGGACCAAGTGGGTCAGATAATGTGTAGGAAATTAATCCCTGGTTGTTGGGACTGTTTTCTTTTCTTTTTTTTTTTTTTAATCTTAATTCAGCCCCAAGGATAGGTCCCAGGAAGCAGCAGTGCCAGTAGTTAAAACTGGAAAAAATATGCTGTTTTTCTGGTCAAAGGTACATGGAAAGAGGACCTTAGCAATTGAAAGAAAAGAGGAAGACTCCCCATTATCTATTTTAGTCTCTTTTTTCTCTAGCCACTTTGCCTCAATGGCAGGCTTGTTGAGTTTCTGCAACTGTGACAGCAGTGCAGGCCACTAAAACTAAGAGAAACGCCATCTTTCTGGCCAGAGACGAGGAAAAGGAGAGCCAATGAGTCAGAGAATATAGGGGTAATCCCAAGAAGGACAGCTAGAAAAGGAGTTACCCTAAATCTGTGTTTGAACTGGCACAAATACAGGGTTCACCCCGAATGAGCGTAGGCACAGAACAGACCCAAGCAGCAAAGCAAAGGCTTTGAGAACAAAACTGCAGTTAAAACTACCAATCAAGCCCTAGCTGATTGGACTCAGTGGATAGAGCATCGGCCTCGATTCTGGCCGAGGACACATACCTCGGTTGCAGGCTCCTCCCTGGCCCGGCCTCTGGTCAAGGCCTGTGCAGGAGGCAACCAGTCGATGTGTATCTTTCACATCGATG
This sequence comes from Myotis lucifugus, assembly GCF_000147115.1. Taxonomy (NCBI): domain Eukaryota; kingdom Metazoa; phylum Chordata; class Mammalia; order Chiroptera; family Vespertilionidae; genus Myotis; species Myotis lucifugus. The sequence continues at coordinate 2,428,562 of NW_005871154.1, forward strand.
TTTCTCTCTGTCTTTCCTTCTCTCTTCCACTCTCTCTAAAATCAGTGGAAAAATATCCTCGGGTGAGGATTAAAAAACAAACAAAAAAAAACTACCAACCAAGTCCTAGAATGACTCATGAGTGGCACATAAATGGGACAGACCCAAAGTAGCATCAAACACAGAACTGATGTTGGAATGACTGCATCTCCATCTGTGTTATGCTTATATATTCATTTTCAAACTACAATAATACTATACAGAGGCAATTGAAGAACACCTGGTAAAATGTGTGCCCCAAAGACGGGGTTAGATAGACTGAATTCCAATGTTTACTTCAAACTAGAAAGTTGAAAGTAATACTTTCCTCCTTATGAAAAAATTGACATTTAGATTAATCCCACATGGTTAAGAAATAGTAGTTTACGTGGCCAAACATTCATCATAAAAGAAATAGATTTCTTTACACCAGGGATCATCAAAGTATGGCCTGTAAGCCAAATTCTGTACAAACTGACAATCTGACTCTAAAATTTATACAGAAATGCAAAAAAAAAACACACAAAAAAACAAAAAACCCCACAATACAATATAGCCAAAACAATGTTGAAAATGAACAAAGTTGGCAGACCTATCCCACGTGATTTGAAGGCTTCAGCAATCAATACAGTGTGATATTAGCATAAGGTTACAATCCAGAAATAGACCCACACTGTGTTGTTCAATTGATTTTCTATAAAGGTACCAAGGTACTGGAGAAAGAATAGTCTTGTCACCCAACGGAAATGAAGTCAACTGTATTTCCAAACAGAAATATATGAACCTCAGTTCATCCTTTACTCCATATACAAAAACTAACTCAAAATGGAACACAGATTTTTAATGGTGGAACTCAAACCATAAAACTACTGAAAGAATACACAAAAAAATATTTAATAATCTTCATTTAGGCAAAGATATGTTACATAGATGGGGGAGAACAAAACTTTTAAAAATTAATTAATTATAGCAGATTGTATTGTTCAAAAATGGCCACACTAATATACATCCTCTCCCATATCTCATGAACAGAAGATACTTGAAACTGCCTTTATAACTGTAACAAACATAATGAGGCAGAAATGATGCTGATTTTAAAGGCAAAATGACTTCTAACTGCTGTTCTCACTTTCTTAGGACATGTGCCTTAGGAGCCAGGAACCACCATGTAACAAATCTAACTCCCTTGAAGCCAGCATGCTAATGCTAGAGCAGAGATTTTCAACTGGTGTGCCACAAGAATTTTTAAAACATGCAATACCTGACTATTTAGTCAGGACACTGACCTCTTTTCCCTTAGATTGTCAAATAAAAAAGTGACAACAGCCCTGGCCACTGTTGCTCAGTAGTTAGAGCATTTGCCCGTGCCTGGGTTAAATTCCTGGTCAAGGTCACACAACTAGGTTGCAGGTTTGATCCCCATCCCCAGTTGTGGTGCATGTATAAGGCAACCAATAGATGTGTCTCCCTCACATCAATGTTTCTTTCTCTCCTCTCCTCTTCTCTTTCTCTCTCTCTCTCTCTCTCTCTCTCTCTCTCTCTCTCTCTCTCTCTCTCTTTCTTTCTCTTTTTCTCCCTCCCTCCTTTCTCTAAAGAAAAAAAAAATCAATAGAAAAATTATCCTCAGGTAAGGATTAACAACAACAAAAATGACAACAGCCAATACAACAATAGTCATCCAGTGTGAATGAAACAAAATTATTCCTATTTTTTGGCAGACTGGCAAAAATATATTTTTTGGTCTGCCACAGAATTTCAGTAATTAGTTCATGTATACCATGAAATGAAAAAGATTGAAAACTGGCATGCTAGAGAAACTACATAGAAATAGAGAGGTGCCACAGCTATTCCAACATACATCTATTCAAGTACTCCAAACCCAGATGCCATTCATGTGAGTGAGTCTTCAAATGATTCCAGCCCTTAGCTTCCAAGCTGCACCAGCTGATGTCAAGTAGAGCAGTAATGGTCTATTCTGGGCAAGCCCTTCCCAGACTGCAGATCCATACAAAGTAAATACTGCTGCTATTTTTAGCCACTAAATGTTGAGTGTTCTTATGCAGCATCAGATAACCATATATTGATAAAAGTGCTTCATTGAAATTAAAAGCCCTTTGTTCTTTGAAACACTCAATTGAGAAAATGAAAAAGCAAGTTACAGACTCACAGAAAATATCTGCAAATATATACCTGACAAACCACTTGCATTCAGAATATATAAATAACTCTTACAACTCAAAAATAAGACATACAACTAAATAAATTAGAGAGCAAAAGATTTCAATATACATAGATGCATATATACAGATACACTAACAAATACACACACACACACACACACACACACACATATATACTGGGCGTCCCAAAATATACAAACACACTTTGAGTAACTATTAATTCCAACGGGTTAAATCTGAAAAGAAATATTGGAATAATTATTCATAATGTGTATACATTTGTATATTCATAGTGTGTGTGAATATACTATTCTAGTATATATGTATATACTAGAGGCCCGGTGCATGAAATTCGTGCACTTGGAGGAGGGTCCCTCAGCCCGGCCTGTGCCCTCTTGCAGTCTGGGAGCCCTCAGGGGATATCCAACTGATGGCTTAGGCCTGCTCCCCACAGACACAGACAATAGGCCAGTGGGGAGAAGGCCTAAGCCGTCAGTCGGACATCCTTAGCACTGTTGTGGAGGAGGGAGAGGATCCCGCCACAGCTGCTGTGCTCGCCCAGCTTCTGGCTGAGCAGTGCTCCCCTGAGCACAGTGACCACCAGGGGGCAGTTCCTGAATTAAGCATCTGCACCCTGGTGGTCAGTGCGCATCATAGCGACCAGTCGTTCTGCCGTTTGGTTGATTTGCATATTAGCCTTTTATTATATAAGATATATACATACATACACACACACACAAACAATTAGAGGCCCGGTGCACGAATTCGTGCATGGGTGGGGTCCCTCAGCATGGCCTGCGGGGATTGGGCCGAAACTGGCTGTCCAACACCACCTGCTGCTCCTGCCTGCCGCTCCCGCTCATTCCAACCCCGCTGCACCTTCCGTGGGCTTGCACCCAAGCCCTGCATCTGGCATCTGTCCCAAGGGTGGGACACAATCAGCTCTCCGGGCAGGCAGTGGGACACCCCTCCCGGCCCAGGATCCAGATCCGGCCCACTGACGTTCATGCCAGTTGTTGGGAGCCACCTGGTGGCCGCTTTCATATTGTTTCTTCCTTACAGAGCGTTGAGGGAAGAGAAGCAGCCATGGTGCCCGAGGCTGACTTCCAGGAGGCCTGCGGCACTGTCGGAATTGTGCCGGTGGCACCAGTCCGTCAGTGCCTGGCCCATTCTCTGGAGATTGGACCTGCAAGACTACTGAGGAAGTGAGTGGCTGCTGCCAGGCTTGTGGGCTGCTGGGACGGATCGGTCAGCTGAGTGGCACTCCCACTATGGGAGCACAATGACCACAGGGGGCAGCTCCTGTGTTGAGTGTTTACCCCCTGGTGGTCAGTGCGTGTCATGTCGACCGGTCGATCAGTCATTCGGTCATTTGGTCACTTAGGCTTATGTATATATAGATAAATACATACATACATACATATATAAATGGGCAAAAAGTCAACAAAAAATGTCCAACATTATTAATCTTTAGGGAAATGCAAAAAATGCAAATTAAAACCACAATGAGATACCACTAAATATGCACCAGAATGGCTAAAAGTAAAAAGAATGAAAATACCAAGTGACAATGGGAATATAGAGTTACTGGATCCCTCATGTTTCTAGTGGAAATAAAAAATGATACAGTCACTTCGGGAAAAAGTTGGGCAGTTTTCTATAAAGTTAAACATACACTTTACCATAAGACCCAGCAATTCTATCCCTAGGTATCTACCCAAGAGAAATAAAAACATATGTCCATTTGTATGAACTGCAGAAAAGCCAAAATTATACTGACAGACAGTAGATTAGTGATTGGTTGGGACTTGGGATATGGGGGAGGGAACTGACTGCAAAGGAGAAAGAGGGACTTTTTAGGGAAGAGAGAAATATTCTACATCATGATTGTGGTTGTAGTCACATAACTATAAACATCTGTCAAAATTCATCAAACTGTGTACTTAAAACAGGTGATGTTAACTAAATATAAATAAAGCTGTCTTTAAAAAGAATGTACACCTGCCCCCCTCACCAAAGCAATTCTCAATTAATTGGGAATTTAATTCTCACCAATCATTAGGAAAAACCTGGTATTACCCTAATGAAAATTTCTTTAGAAATGAGACATATTTACCTTTCATCTTAAATTCATATCAATTTAGGCAGAGGTAGAGAGTGACCAAGGTAGAAAAAAATTAGCAGTAATATTAAAGTCAACAATAAATGCGAGAGATGAATAATCTAGGATGGATAAGACAATAGAGTAGGCTTGTCACACTCATAGGAAGACTTAGGGATCCCAGAAGGGTAAACTATTAGGAAAACTCTGTATTCCATTCAAAATTCTGTACATATCACCATTTAAGCACCATTGCTCTCCTATATACTTAACTTGATAATTAAGAAAAGTAAGTATATATAAAATACTATATATAAAACTGACCAATTGTTCTTATACACAGTTCTTGTACCTGTGTTTCTATCCACCCATTTGCCCAAGCAAAAACTTGTCATCCCTGAATCTTTCATTTCTCTCAACAACATATACAATTAATACTTACAACATTACACTTATTACAATATCCTATTATAATAATGTCTTAATCACCTAAAATTCTCACTAGACTGTAGGTTGTATTTCACTCACCATTAATCTCCTAGCACTTAACACCTAGAAACAATAAATGTTTAATGAATGCAAGAATTAAGAGCTAATGAATAAGTAGTTGTTCGGAATACGTCAATTGAGCACTTATTGATTGACAGTTTTGGGGTCTGTGGGGTGTGAACAAATATGTCCCAAACTTTATTATAGCAATTGTAAATGCTGAAGGTAAAATTCACTAGCCTTTCATGTTAATGAAATCAACTTGATCTTTTTAGACATCATACATGTCAAAATCTGTTTTCCTTCAGTACACAGCAAATATGCATTGTGTATGACGACACCAGACCTTAGCAGCAGTTTTAAGGCTATAAAGAATGTTACTTCTGTTTACAGATGTGGGTTGGTAAGTTATCCAGGAATTTAAACAATAAGCAGATGGTATGCTTTCAAACTGACAGCAGTCATCTGGCTCTAAAGGAAAGTACTTTTGTAAATATATGTGCTGTCATGTTCTATCCAATGTGACAGGATGGAAGAGCGTACTGTGTTATGTTCTACTTTTTTTCTTTGAACGTGATAAAACTTAAGAAAAGCATGGGGTATTTTTCTCCCACAGTCATCTTCTTGGACTTAGACTCAAACTAAGAAAGAATAACAAGAAAAACAAATACAAATGTTGAAATTTAGAATTATGCTTCAATTTGGTTTCAAAACAAAATAATAGAATTGAGTCACTCTTCCTTTCAACTGAATTTTCCATCTGAACAACTGTAAACCTGCTTTTATCCACCCCTGTACATACGACCTAAAAATAAAAATAAAATAGAAGTTCATATACCAAGGTAAAAAAGAAAAAGAAAAAAAACTCTAACAAAACACATAAATGAGAAATAACACCGCCTGGCCAGTGTGGCTCTGTGATTGTGCATCAAACTGTGAACCAGGAGGTCACTGTTGGATTCCTAGTCAGGGTCATGGGCTTAATCCCCAGTAGGGGGAGTGCAAGAGGCAGCCAATCAATGATTCTCTCTCATCATTGATGCTTCTATCTCTCCTCCCTTTCTCTCTGAAATAAATAAGAATACATATTTTTTTAAAATAGCACCTATTATACAACCAAATTAATTTAATAAATACAAAAAATTGGGTGAGACTAGATGACTCTAACAATATGAATTTATTAATTTAAAACATGTAACAGCTACTCATTTCACACTAGGGGACCAAGAGTACATTAATAAAGATTATAATTTCCAGAAGCACAGTCTAATCTCTAGAGACCATGAAAAGGACACTAAGGAGAGGGCAAAACAGAAGGAGGAACTGGTAAACTGAAGGCCATTCCTTTTCTATGATGTCAGAATTTCAGTCATATGGTTTCCAAAATATCAATAGAACATTACTTTCAAGGAGTTATGTCCTAAGTTCTAATCTATTCATCCAAGTGCTTCTAGAAAAAAAATAGCAATTGTATATTCTTCACTACCATCACTATTATCATGGAATTTATTTTAAAAGCCTGAGTTTTTGATGACATCACTGCTACTCTTAAGACTCCTTGTAACTTACTTTAAAAAAGTAAATGAAAAAAATAAATAAATAAATAAATAAAAAAAAGTAAATGTACTTAAACTATGTCACTAGTAGTTAGTTACCCAGCTACTTGCATCCAAATATAAAATAAGTGTGAAATGAGTAGCTATTACATGTTTTAAATTAGCTAAATTCATATCGTTGGAGTCATCTAATCTCACCCAATGTTTTGTATTTATAAATCCAGTGAAGAATCTGCCTCAGAATTTGTTAAAATAAAATCTTTATCATGGAGTAGAACTCCACATTTATTTTTTAGTCCTTAAATATTCTGGGTTCTAGATTTCTGGAGAATTATGAAATAGTTTCCTAAATACTTATATTTTAGTAAGTTGGGGCTCATTCTGTCCAAAAAGAGAATGTAAACAGTTTTAGATTATTTACAAAACAGTAAGGAACATGCATCCCTCACACACACACACACACACACACACACACAAACTCTGTTGATCATACAAACTTCGCTGTTCCTTTCAACTACAGCCATAGCACTAATACTTTTTTAAAGGAAAACGGAGGTTATAAATTACAAAATGAGAAACTAAGAAGATGCAAAAGCCTCAGATATTCACAGTGTTAAGCTATAAACCTAAGAAAAATAAACTTAAAGCTGTTTAATTTTCAAAAAGGAAATTGCATGGGCATTTGGAAGAAATAGTTAATTACTGTTTCTTAAAATCAACCTGAGGCTTCTAAGCCATTAAGTATATGAATACATAATTTACTTATCAACTGCTGATGGATCCTTGAGATGAAATTTTATAATTATGAACTTGCTGCTCTAACATTCTTGTTGTTTTCTCCTGGTACACATGGTTAAAATGTTTCTAGCACATACTTAAGGAACAGATCGATGAATTGTAAAATGTGTGTATGTTCAATTTTATCAAAAAGAGCCAAAGTGGCCCTGGCCAGTGGATAGAGTGTCGGCCTGCAGACTGAAAGGTACAGGGTTCAATTCCAGTCAAGGGCACATACCTCGGTTGCAGGCTCCCTGCCCGGGCATATGGGAAGCAACCAATCAATCTGGCTATCTCATCTCCATGTTTCTCTCTGGCTCTCCCTCTCCCTTACACTCTCTCTGAAAATCAATAGAAAAAGTATCCTTGGGTGAGGATTTAAAAAAAGAAAAGGAAAAAAGAGCCAAAGTGTTTTCCAAAGTTGTTGTACTAATTTGTACTCCTACCAACAACAGATAACAGTTTTCATTATTTCCTAGTAATATTTTTTGTCAGGATTAACAAAAAAAAGTTCATCAAGTATCGTGAAAATATCTAAAGAAACTCTGAAGCAAATTTATTCATTTCTTCAATAAATATTTTTTAATACCTACTTAATGTTACCAAAAATGGTACAGTGGTGACTCAGTAATCAAATGCATTTCCTTAACCTTCTCTTGATAGCAAGAAAGTCACAGATACTTGTTCTGCTAAAGATTCTCATACGTAAAAAGAAACATTCAAGGGGTAAAAAATTAAGAGAGAGAGAGAGAGAATGAGAATTCAGAGAGTTGGAACAGCTGGAGCAAAGACCTACTCAGAGGATTAGAAGGATTAAAGTATCTCTGTACATGCATATACACATGTGCAATCATACATGCTAACATGCATGCGCAGGCATGCAATCAAAACCAGGATAAAAGGTGTCATCAAAGTGTAGAAGGGCTATAGATGTGTTTTCCAGCTCTAATATTCTTTTTTTTTTAATATATTTTATTGATTTTTTACAGAGAGGACGGGAGAGGGATAGAGAGTTAGAAACATTGATGAGATAGAAACATCGATCAGCTGCCTCCTGCACACCCCCTACCGGGGCTGTGCCTGCAACCAAGGTACATAACCTTGACCAGAATCGAACCTGGGACCCTTCAGTCCGCAGGCCGACGCTCTATCCATTGAGCCAAACCAGTTGGGGCAAGCTCTAATATTCTTAATGGGAAATTATGAAAGGTTAAAAGCCAAGAGTTTTACTAGACTATACAACTATAGAGCAATTTCTCTGTGTAACAAATTCAGAGAATAACTGGAGCTGGACACAATAATACTCAAGTGAACCTTAGATCCAGCATGATCAGACAGTCAGAGCACTTAATTGCCTATGTGGATGTAAAAGATGTTGAAAGTCCCTCTCACCTCCAAACAGATCTTCATTTCCTCCCACAGTGCCTGAAACCACATTTGCATTATTGTATTCTGTTGGACACTCAGGATTTTTTATTCATTAACAAATATCTGCATTAAATTGCAAATATCTCTGGACACAGGAAACTTATGAAAAATTAGCTGACAAGGATAGGCACCTGAAGAAAAACAGAAATAGGAACAGAGATACTGAAAAAGAAGTTGGAAAGAACCAAACAAAAAGTCTGCCTACTTCATCATTTTACAGACATCTGACCTTAACATCAATAGGAAGAAACATTACTGCTATAGTTAATTGACTGAAAATTTCGTCTACTGAAGACGAATAAGTATCCTAAATTACATAAAAGTTTTATTTGTTTGTTTGTTTATTGTTATACCTTTCCAGTATGCTCTATCAAATTACACTCATGTCTAACTACATGGGAATATCATACAAATTCAATTCCATACATAATTTAAAACAGGAGAAAGAACTAGGAATGAAAACGGAGAAACTCATAAAAAGAAACAGTGATGTGTCAAATAGTGAAATGCCAGTGCCACAAACCTGGAGGTCATGAGTCTTGATTATTCTCCAGAAAAGCCTGATTACGGAGACTGTGCGGCTGGCACCCATGGAGCAAGTGACTTGTAATGAATGGAGCCCTTAGAATTTTGTATTAATTGCAGTAAAACATTTAAGAATCTGGCACTTCAACTGGTTAGTTCACACTAATTGAACACAATGCTAAACATTATCCTCAGACACCAAACTAAAATATTTAACAACCTATAAACAGTGACTCAATATGGAATTCTTTGTCTTATTTAAGTCAAAAGAAACCAGATTACCTTGTTAGGGGTTGAACAAAGTAAACAGAAATTGGAAAAAATCCAAAACTTCTCAATCACTGTTGGCTTCTACTAGGTTTGGGCTGTTAATAAAAAATATATTGTAAATAAACTTAAGCCTTTTTTTATCTACACTTGTATGTGTGTTCTTAAAAAGAATGTAATAGACTCCAATTCTTAATCCTTCCCCTTAATTCCACTATTTCTCACTATTTCCTGTACTAGTTTGCTTCTGCTGTTGACTTTTATTTCCATCATAAGTTACACCAATAAGAATTCAGAATCCTAATATAAATTTGGTAAACATACAGTATCTACGCCTAGTTAGAAATTAAACGCCTACTTAGCCTTCTTTAAATGTAATACTGCCATTCTAGTACTTCCAAATATGCATAGTCTATACTTAATAGAAACTTTATTAGCAATTTTTAACAAAAAAATGGAAAACATGTCTCTTTAAAAATATCAGGTTCTTAAAGGTTCAATCAATGAGTCCCTTTCTCTCACAAGTATGTATACATATAAATAGTGTGCTATATGATTAAAAAATAATCTATAGCACTTCTAAATCTGTACACTGTTAGCAAGGACTAAATTTCCTTCCCAAAAAAACAAAAAAAAGGACTACAGTATACTAAATTTTTCTAGCAAGTTAAGTAATGTAATTTTTATTATGATCACTTAAACTCATTTTTAATGAAAGAATAATTATCAACAATTATTAGATGAAATATTTTTAAATATTTGATAGAAGTGAAATTAACTAAGATTAAAAATTTTGGTGCTACTATATATGTAAAAATATACACTTATATACATAGCCGCAATAGTCCAGAATTATAAAGACACAGCTACAAAAATTTGTTTCAAACCTACTGATAAAAATGTTAATTATATTATTTTTCAAAGTGATCAATGAAGATTTATATTAATCCTGTGAATTTAATATATATCCTATATAATAAAAGGGTAATATGCAAATTGACCCTAACAGCAGAACAACTGGGAATGACTGGTCACTATGACACACACTGACCACCAGGGGGCAGATGCTCAATGCAGGAGCTGTCCTCTGGTTGTCAGTGCGCTCCCACAGTGGGAGCTCTGCTCAGCCACAAGCCAGACTGATGGCTGCCAGCACAGCGGTGGTGGCGGGAGCCTCTCCCGCCTCCTCAGCAGCGCTAAGGATGTCCAACTGCAGCTTAGGCCTGCTCCCCGCTGGCAAGTGAACATACCCCGAGGGCTGCCAGGCTGCCAGAGGGATGTCTGACTGCCAGCTTGGGCCCGATCCCCCAGGGAACGGGCCTAAGTCAGCAGGTGGACATCCTCTGAGGGGTCCCAGACTGCAAGAGGGCATAGGCCAGGCTGAGGGACCCCCCCGAATGCACAAATTTTTGTGCACCGGGCCTCTAGTATATATATAAAAGCCTAAGCGACCGGCCAACCAGCCAATTGGCCAGTAGCTATGATGCACACTGACCACCAGGGGGCAGACGCTCAACGCAGTAGCTGCTGAATGATAGCAACTTTGCAGAGTGCCCTCTCACACTCTTGGAACCCTTGGGGGATGTCGGACTGCTGATTTTGGCCCAATTCCCACAGGCTAGGCCGAGGGACCCCACCAGTGCACAAATCTGCACCGGGCCTCTAGTACTCTATATTTGTATAGCACTTTAAAATTAAAAAATCACTTTTATATACTAGTAAATGCTCTAATTTAAAAGATAAATTGTCTATAATAAAAATAAAATTATCAATATATAAACAAATAAAAAGGTTACCTTTCACCTGGAATAGGGATTTTAACCTTTTTTGCATCATGACTGCTAAGATGGCTGACTTAACAATACTTCCACGGGTATTCCCAAGATTATGGATAATTAATATCATGCTAGCTAGAATTCAAGATATCAGGATGCAATTCAAGGAAAGGTATATTATTAAAGACTAGAGGCCTGATGCACGAATTCGTGCAGGACCCCACCGAATTCATGCAGGGGTGGGGTCCCTTGGCCTGGCGGGCAATCAGAGCTGATCAAGGCGGTGGGAGGTTGGCTGAGGGGAGGGGCTGCAGGAGATTGTTGGCAGGAGGAGGGCTAAGGAGGGAAGAGCCGCAGGAGGTTGGCCAGGGGGAGGGGCTGCAGGAGGTTGGCTGCCCGGATTGAGGATGTTGGGGCAGCCGGCCAGAGGGGAGGAGCCGCGGGAGGTTGGCCAGCTGGTCCGATCAGGGCCAATGGGGCTGGCCAGCCAGGGGGAGGGGGCTGCGGGAGGTTGGCTGTGGGAGTGCACTGACCACCAGGGGGAAGCTCCTGCATTGAGTGTCTGCCCCATGGTGGTCAGTGCACATCATAGCAAGTGGTCATTCAGTCATCTGGTCGTTCGGTCACTTAGGCTTTTATATATATAGATAACTATGTATATTTCACTGTTACAAGTAAAAATGTACTAGAGCAGTGGTCAGCAAACTCATTAGTCAACAGAGCCAAATATCAACAGTACTTCTTCAAAATAGACTCGCCCAGGCCGAAAACCGACTTCTGCGCATGGGCCACGAAGTTTCAATAGCACTGTGCATGCGCCTGCACGTGGTATTTTGTGGAAGAGCCACACTCAAGGGGTCAAAAAGCCTCATGTGGCTCGCGAGTCGCAGTTTGCCGACCATGGTACTAGAGCATGCCCATAGCAGATCTCAACACAATACTGTTCTCCACACTAAGAGAATGGGTGGGAGGTGAGGTGCTGAGTGAGAAGACACATGGTCCACATACTGACTGCAAATTTGTCTTTAGTAAACGAGTCAAACAAATTCGTATAAATTTTCAAAGCTAACCAAAATTTATCTGTACTTACAAAAACTATCTGTAAAGTTTAATTGAAACAATTTTACCTGACACTAAACTTTTCAGGAGCTCTTATAATCTCTCCAATAGCCTGAGAGCTGGCCCCAGGCTTCCTATACTGCTGCGCATCTCCCCTACAATTATTTCTTCCCAAATCAGCTAGAGTAACTGTTGTAAAAGGCAAATCACATCATATCACTCTGTTTAAGTCTCCAATGGTATGGTTTTTGTAGATGTAAAATAAAATCTGAACTCCTCATCACAGCCAACAATGTCCTATTATGAACTGTCCTCTGCCTATCTTTCCAACCTCATTTCACATCATTCTGTCCGGCCATAATAATCTTCTTGGCTACAAACCTAATGCATCAAGTGGTCTATTTACTTAATGTTCACTCTCCCTGAATACTCTTTCACAAGATCTTCTCGAGATCTATCTCTGTAGAATAAAAAGGTGATTAAAATAAAATCTCAAGTCTGGAAGAGCTTACCAGTGTAATAATAAATGTCAAGACACAAAGCAAAATGTCTGGAAGAAAGTAGGGGCTCAATAATTGCTAATTCTCATCTTGTTTCCCAATAAGGATAAGATGTTTAATCAGAGAATAAATGAAAAGCCAACTCTGGCTAGAGCAGGAGTTAACAAATACAGCCATGGGCCAAATTCATCCCACCACCTAGTTAACATGGCCCACCAGCTAAGAATGTTTTCTATATTTTTAAATAGTAATGTAGGGCAAATATTGGAAGTATTTACTATCTGGCTCTACATGGAACAAGTTGGCCAATCCCTGTTCTTAAACATTAGCCCAAGTTACAAATAACAGAGCTCTAAAACAGATTTGCACCAGTGAGAGATAACCAAGTAGTAGCTGCTAGATAGTAAATGAAAGTCTAAACAAAAGCACCCCCCCCCCAACAAAAACACAAAAAAAATAGGGATTTTTATCATGGCAAAATGGTTTAATATTTTAATGTAAATCAAAATTTGGCAAAAGACTAGCAAAATGCAAAGATGTTCATCAAGAATAGTCTGATATGTCTTATTTTTTTAAATAAGTTAGATAACATTAATCATTATGGAGAAGCTGGGTACAGAGGAAGGATTAATTCGCTTTATTATAAGTCACTTATGTTAAGCAGAAAATATCCAAAAGTCTCCTGAAAATAGTATCAAATGGAATTGAAAACATAATTTAAAAATCCAGACATAGATTGATACTCCCTAATCTTTTCTATCCAGTCTAAATGACAAATCTAAGCAATTAAAACATTTTACTGACTAAACACTAAAAACATCCTAATTGGCCATGGTATAAATGTATTCCTATTCTAAGCCATTCTGGTACTTTCAGAATGTTTATCCTAAAATGGAAAGTTTCATCATGCTGTAGTACATCTATAGTTCATTTTTTATGAGACATTATTTAAACTCCTATGCTCAGTATATTGCCTTTCACAATAGACCCCAACCCCTATCCAGTCTCATTTTATACCACTTCTCAATATTCCAGAAGTTTCTTCGATAGTTGTACTTACACATACTAGTACACCTTATAACACTCTATGCTTTCCTTCGTAACACCCATTATGACTTTAATTACTTGTTTATTCTTCCACACCAAAGTGAATTTTATGATGCATGTCTGTTAAGTTCACTATGACATCCATAACACTCAACACAGTGTCTGGTACATAGGCGCACAATAAATATAACTGAATAAAGAATGAATAAATGAGCAAAGGATTACTAAATATGCCAAGGCAACTCAGGATTCTAGTTTTTTGCATATATTGCTCCCTCTACTGAGAATTCCTTTTGTCTTGCTTATCTACCTGGAAAATCTTTACTAATCCTTCAAATATAGCCTCCTCAGTAATAGCTTTCTTTACATTACCTAGCAAGTTGTTCTGCCCTTCCTCCACATTGCTAAAATACTATTGACCACATTATATTGTAATGTATATTTGCTGGTACTATCTCTTCATTAAACCTCAAGTTTCTCAAGGATAAATTCATTATTTTCCCCCAACACTTAGCCCAATGTATGGAACATGTGAGTGGTCAAAATATACTTGCTGAATGCATAAATTAAGATTATCTTAAAAATTTAAGACAACAACATTCTAGATCATAGAACAATGTGCATTTATTTTCTTGATCAATTTGTTTTAATAATTTATTGACCAGTGCTTTAAATAACTGTGATATACTTTAGTTCAAGTAAAATTTAGAAATTAATAAAATTTAATCTCATGTTATAAATTACTTTATTATAGAATATATCCCCATTTTATGACTTAAAATAATATTTAGGATAAAACCTGAAATTCTTTTTTCATCAACATTCCCATTTCAGAGATATTAACTATAATTAAGTCATTTAGCATTTTCAAAGTAATCTTTTTGGTTCTTCATCTATACATTTATATACACCCACATGAATATATATATTTATGTTTGTACACATATGCTATAAATTTTAATATTAATATGTGCACCTATGTACTAGATATTGATCACTAATTTATACAAATCCTATTAAGACAGTCCATCTTAAATGCATCCAAAGTAAATTTCATAACTGTAATTTTCTAATATCTGGAATCAATTACATTCAGGAAAGTTGCAAAAAGGCCACCCAGTAATAAACAAAACTTAAATTGTGTCTGCTGTCCTGTTAGTGAGAATTTTTTATTGCTACCTCAGTTTCAGATGTCAGAGTAATGACTTCCATATTCTGATTAGAATGCAAATTGAAGCCATATGTTAGAAAAGCATAGGTTTTCAAACGTCATTGTTTTCTGACTTTAAGCACAATAAAAGTATGTTTACAAAGACTAACAATTATTCAAATGAAGTCTGTCAATTCTAGATCTAGAAAATGTGCAATTTTTCATTGTAAACTATGTCAATATATTCAATTGTAACACATCAATTAACAGCTAAGATAAACATCAATGGCCAGAGGGAAGTCAAAACTATAAAACAATAACAGAATTAATCTTATTTGATTTTCTTCAAGAGTAAAAATTGAACAATGATTTTATAAACCTATTTTTAATCTTTAGACTTGCTAAAGTAACTAAAATTATCTTTAATCTATACTCATATAAATGAAAAGTAAACAACAGATTGATATTTTTACTTATTTTGCTGATGTGTTAAATAAACCAAAATCTACACAAATCAGTTTAATAAGTTTCTAAGATTATGCTACAAGTTTCCCAAACACCTTCCTAGATTGAATTCAAAAATGACCAGCCCAAGTATGAATTTAAATACTACGTGCTTTACTTTTTTTTTCATTTATAACATGAAACTCAAAATGCTATTATAAAACTATCTTTTGTTTTAAAAAAAATTAGTTACAAGAAAACCTCTGTTATAGTATTTTTTTAAAAGCTGAATTAAGAGTTAATATTTCTAAATTTAAGTACTCAAGAGTGAATATTTCTAAATTTAGCTATCTACCTAATATCACCTAGATGTAAAAAAACAGAAAAGTCATGCCAGCTAAGCCATTAAATTACACAATTTGTAGACCTCAAAGTTAGTTAAGTCAATTGCATAAGTATAAAAGTGAAGGTGACTAAAGTGTTTACTGAAATAAAGAGGGACTGTCATGAGGTAAGGTAGAGATAAACCACAACTCCCACAACAAATAAAATCACTTTTTATTACATTTAAAAATGTTCAACTTGAAATATAGAGACAGAAATATTTAAAAATAAAGTCACTAAAATCATTTCCAAAAAATCCGTAAACTAAAATGATCTAGAATTTAGGTTTAATTATTAAGAAGGTATCAACAAAATGTTGAAAGCCTTGATCATATTGCAATTTTACTAATACAATATAGACAGTACACAAATGTTCCTTAAAATCTGGCTTATAAAAGTTCTTAAAATAAAACAAATTTCTTTAGTATATTTTTTAAACTACAATATAAATTAAATTAAGTACATAATCAGTCCCCATCTCTGACTAATTATCAGGGCTTCACTTACAGAGCTGCACATTCAAGGTCACTCCAAAATTCTTTGTATATGCTGCTTTTCTTGTGTTCAAAGAAAACAATAATGACTTTATATTCTTAATAGAGGCCTGGTGCACGGATTTTATATTCTTACTAGAGGACCGGTGGGGTCCCTCAGCCTGGCCTGTGCCCTCTCGCAGTCCGGCACCCCTCGGGGGACTGGGCTGAAACCGGCAGTCCGACAACCCCGAGGGATGTAGTAGTGCGCAAAGTGAAGCGGCAGGTGGCCAAGGAGCCAAGACCAGGCCAGCGCTACACCTTCTGCTCATCCCGGCCTCCGTCCCCGCTGTGCCTCAGCCACCACAGCTCGGTAAGCTCACTGAGTGGTGCTCCCGCTGTGGGAGTGTACCGACCACCAGGGGCAGCTTCTGCATTGAGCGTCTGCCCCCTGGTGGTCAGTGTGCATCATAGTGACCAAACGGTTGACCGGTCGAATGGTTGACCAGTCCCTTAGGGTGTTTTATATATAGATGGTTGGGCTCCTAAGCTATAATCTAAGTTCTTTTTTCCCTTGATGTAACTTAATTTTTTAAAAAGGACTTTAGAAGGTCCACATTACCTAAGAACAATCTTTTTAAAAACCCACAAAGAGAATTTTGGTCAACTTAAAGCAAGA
Source organism: Myotis lucifugus (assembly GCF_000147115.1). Lineage (NCBI taxonomy): Eukaryota > Metazoa > Chordata > Mammalia > Chiroptera > Vespertilionidae > Myotis > Myotis lucifugus. The sequence goes on from NW_005871154.1 coordinate 2,445,414, forward strand.
AGTAAGATTTCAGAGTAAATAGTGAGGAAATGGTCTAACTGGAACCTCAATTTTAAAAATAAATTTCAAAAAGTTTCTTTAGCCATTAAATGCCAACCAAGTCCACATTTCTCTGTGATTTAATTTGTTCAGAAATATAAACTTTTAAGGGCTACATGAAATGCCCTTTTACAAGACCTGCAATTTCATTTTTCAATGATTTGGAATGAATCTTCATTGAATTGTCAAATATCTGCAATATCCAACATCATCTGAGACTGACAAGGACAATGAGAGTGTTAACCTAAGAAAGATGTTTGAGTAAGAATTAGTGAGCATTTTGTTATACTAATTTTGGCTCGTCTATACATCCTAATAGCAGGGACATTGATACTGAGAACTCCCAACCTATAACCATATCTGGGTAAAAAAAATAAAAACAATAAAGAAGAGAGACAAAAATAGACAAAGGCAGAGAGACAATAAAAATAAAAGTGAATCTTTCTAGTCCCAGTCTAATTAATAACCCAAAATTTGTTTTAACTTAGGACTTCAGCTATTCAGTGGATTTATCACCATAAATCTACATTATCTGCTTGTACATTTATTTTTGAGGGGCCAACTTCTGTCTTAAGATATTTTCTAATTTCCCTTTTGATTTGTTCTCTGATCCATTGTTTTTTTCAGGAGCATATTACTTAATTTCCAGTTTTTCTCCTGTTATTGATTACTAGTTTCATACCATTGTGGTCAGAAACTATATTTTATATGATTTCAATCTTCTTAAATTTGCTAAGACTTGTTTTATGACCTAACATTTGGTCTGTCTTGAAGAATGTTCCATGTGTGCTTGAAAAGAATGTGCATCCTGCTGCTGGATAAAATATTCTGAAGATGTCTGTCAAGTCCATTTTGTCTATAGTGGTGTGTCTATTTTGTCTCTAGTCTGTTTCTTTATTGATTTTCTGTCTAGATGATCTATCTATTGCTGAAGTTGAATACTGAACTACCCTACTATTATTGTATTGTTTTTCTTTTTCAGTCGGTATGCATTTGCTTAATGTATTGATGTGCTACAATGTTGATGCATTAACATTTATAATTATTATATTTCTTGATGAACTGACCCCTTTATCATTATATAATAACCTTCGTTGTCTCTTGTTACAGCTTTTGACTAAAGTTTATTTTGTCCAATATAACAGTAACTACTCCTGCTCTGTTTTGGTTGCCATTTGCATAGAATATCTTTTTCCATCCATTCACTTTAAACAAATACTGTATGTGTCTTTAAAGCTAAAATGAGTCTCTTGTAAGTAGCATATAGCTGTGTCTTAATTTTTTATCTATTTAACTAATCCATGCCTTTTGATTGGAGAACTCAGTACATCCTATATAATAAAAGGGTAATATGCAAATTAACCCTAATGACAGTGCTATGACGTGCACTGACCACCAGGGGGCAGACACTTAACGCAGGAGCTGCCTCCTGGTGGTCAGTGAACTTCCACAGGGAGAGTGTTGCTCAGCCAGAAGCCAGCACATGGCTGGCCAGCGCAGCAGCAGTGGCGGAAGCCTCTCCTACCTCTGTGGCAACGCTAAGGATGTCCGACTAACGGCTTAGGCCCGCTCCCCTGGCGGGGAGCGGGCCTAAGCCGTTAGTTGGACAGCTCCAGGGCTGCCAAAGGGATGTCTGACTGCCAACGGGCCTAAACGGACATCCCCCCAAGGGCTCCTGGGCTGCCAGAGGGATCCTGGACTGCGAGAGGGCGCAGGCTGGGCTGAGGGACCCCTGCCCCCCTGAGTGCACAGATTTTCGTGCACTGGGCCTCTAGTTTAATATAATTATTGATAGGAAAGGACTTACATAACGCCATCTTATTCATTGTTCTCTGGCTATTTTGTAGTTTCCTTGTTCCTTTCTTCCTCTCTTGGCTGTCTTCCTTTCTGAATTGATTATTTTCCACACTGTTTTTTTTTTTATTTCCTTCTTTTCATCTTTTGTGCATCAACTGTAAATTTTTGCTTTGTAGTAAGCATGAGGCTTACATAAAATATTTTGTATGTATAATAGTCTTTTTATATTGGTAAAAACTTAACTTCTATTGCATACAAACACTCTACCCTTTTACTCCCCCCACACATTTTGTTTTGATGTTATAATGTACATCTTTTTTATATTGTATATCCACTAACAAATATAGCTATTGCAATACCTTTATCCTTTAACCTTTATGCTAAAGTTGTTGACACAACACCATATTACAAAATTACAGTATTCTGAATTGAACTATTTATCTTTACCACTGTGATATATATTTTCATATGTTTTCACATTACTAATTAGTGTCCTTTCTTTTCAGCTTACAGAACTCCTTTCTGCATGTCTTGTAAAGCAGGTCCAGTGGTTATGAACTCCCAAGGCTTTATTTGTTTTGCACAATCTATCTCTCCTTCCTTTCTGAAGGACAATTTTGCTGGGTAAAGTATTCTTAGTTGGAAGTTATGAAAAAGTATTTCACCTTTGACTTTTATAAATAAATTTGCTGGATATACAATTCTAGATTGACAATTCTTCTTCAGTACTTTAAAGATACTGCTTAACTATCTTCTGGTTTGTATTACTCCCAACAAGAAATTTGCTGTCACCATTTTTGTTCATCTATATAAAATGTTGCTCTTTTCTCTGGCTGCTTTAAATATTTTCTTCTTGTCATTAGTTTAATTGACTTTGTCATGATTAGTTTCTCCCATGTTCCTTTTTTTTTTTTTAGCAGAACCAAAGTTTATTGAGAGCATCCATGCGAATTAAAGTTTATTAGTCCATGGGTAGAGTCCCACATGGCCATAAGCCACGTGGGCACAGGGATGTGCTCCCCTGCCACAGAAACCTCAGGAACCCCTTGCATGCCGGGAGAAGAGAGAGCAGAAGAGGAAGTGTCCACTTTTTAATTTAGGGGGCGGATACAGTCGTGCTAGCTCCTGATTGGTCTTTTTAAAGAATTCTGCCTTAGCAACATCCTTGGGATTGGTTTATAAGCCTTACTGCCTTTTGATTGGTTATCTGCACGCTGCTTGTCTTAGCAATATCCATACACTAGAGGCCCACCTGGATTGGGCCTAAACGGGCATTCAGACATCCCTCTCACAATCCATGACTGCTGGCTCCCAAATGCTCGCCTGCCTGCCTGCCTGATCACCCCCTAACCACTCCCCTGCCAGCCTGATCGATGCCTAACTGCTCCCCTGTCAGCCCGATTGCCCCTAACTGCCCTCCCCTGCCGGCCTGGTCACCCCCAAATGCCCTCCCCTGCTGGCCATCTTTGACCACATGGGGGCGGCCATCTTGTGTGTTGGAGTGATGGTCAATTTGCATATCACCTCTTTATTAAATAGGATTTTAAAGTTCATGCCCTTCATGTGTGCCCTTCCTTCCCCGCCCAGTTGAGGTGCCTTAGTCACTCCACCTAGTTGTGTTTCCTGGTTTTATTTCTTCCCTCCCCCATGGTCCCAATTCCTGATTGCCTAGCTACCCTCTGTCTCTTAATTCCTGCCACATACAAATGTCTTAGAAATCTAAACTAAAAGTCAAAATATATTGAAGTACAGAGAACAGAAGAGGGTCCCATGTTCCTATTCTTTTTTGTTGTTGTTGTTAATATATTTTATTGATTTTTTACAGAGAGGAAGGGAGAGGGATAGAGAGCCAGAAACATCAACGAGAGAGAAACATTGATCAGCTGCCTCCTGCACGCCCCCCACTGGGGATGTGCCCGCAACCAAGGTACATGTCCTTGACCGGAATCGAACCTGGTACCCTTGAGTCTGCAGGCCGACGCTCTATCCACTGAGCCAAACCAGTTCTGGCCCATGTTCCTATTCTTGAGGTTCATTATGCTTCTTGGATATGAGAGTTTAGAGTTTTCATCAAGTTTGAGACATTTTCAGCCATTATTTCTCCATATATTTTCTCTGACCCTCCCTCTCTCTCTTTCAGAGACTCTAATTCAATACAGATTGAGCAATTCAAGTTGTCCTATTAGATCACTAATATTCTGTTCATATTTTTTATTTTCTCTTGGTATTTCATTGTGGATAGTTTCTATTGCTATGGCTTCAAATTCACTACCCCATGAATTATGAAATTTTCTATTCTCAATGATGGGAACAGAAACTATTCCTAGCCCTGCATGAGCTCAGAGGATTTTTCCCTTTGATGCATTTGGCTGGTTCTTCGTCCAGTCTCAGGTAGTTCCTTCACTTGTGTGCAATGATCATAATTCAGCTGAGTACTTACTGGGACCTTCTGCACATCTCTGAAGCTTTCTACCTTTCTCATCTCCTACCTGCAATCTCTAGGAGTCTTTCTGGACTGCTAGCTATGTCTCATCAACTCTGGAATATAGCCAGGCTCTGCCTCTGCTACATGGCCTAGAAATGCTGTCTGGGTAGTAAACCAAGGAAATCAAAGGTCTCATCTCACTAGTTTCCAATCTCTAAGGTATCATCATCCTTCATTGCTTAATGTACAATGTCTTGAAAACTGTTATTTCACTTATTTTGTTGTTTCAGGCAGAAAGGTAAATCTGTTCCCCATTACTCCGATTTGGCCTGAATCAAAAGTCATCTTTTACTTTAAACATAATAAACACACTTGTTTTATAACATTTGCAGATAATTCCAATACATGTACTCTCTGAAAGTCTATTTTTCTTTTGTTGTTTTTGCCAGATCTTGTTTGGTGCCTTGTTTCCTTGTGTGCTTGATTATTTTTGATTACCTTATAAAATTTCTATGTGAAATAGGACTTCTGCTTCAGGGAAAATCAGGTATACATATTTTCCCTATTCCTCCCATTAATTACAACTAAAAATCCTAGACAATATGTATAAAACAAATATTAAAAGGCTAAAATGTAGAAAGAAGGTAGACCATCTAGAGATCTTACAATCCAAAGAATGACACAATGGTAAATACCTAGGTTTTCTTTTTGCCTTATGTATCCCAGACTTGGAGCTGAAGAAGCCCACAAACTGGAAATCCTAATAAGCACAGACAAAATCCTGCTTTGTCTTAGTAAAAGACCAGTAAAAAGGCAGCTTATCAAAACAGAAACTTTTAGACAATAACCATTATACTCCAGCCAAACACAACAGAAAAAAAAAAAACTGTGACCAAGTGGAGAGCCTAGACTTCTACTTTCACAAGGCTGTAAACAAGGTTCCCTATCACCCCCAACAGGGAAAGTTCAGAGAAAACCAGGTAGAGAGCTGAGACTTTCATCCCCACCAGCTGGTAACTACTCCCAACCAAGGGTGTCAGTAGAGACCACTCCTACCCAGCAGTAAAGAGGAGCCACACCCTCCTTCAGGTGTCAATTAAAGCCAAATGCCGATTATATGGGTTGTTTTGTATTTTGTATTTTCCCTTCTTATATCTCTTTTATTTATATTCCTTTGTAAAATTCTGCTTCTTTATATCTGCTTTTTTATATTTAATATTTTCCTTTACATTTGTCTCTTTCAATTTTTTAATATATACTGGTATCTTATATTATCCTTACAAGGCAAACAGAAAGTAAAGGTACATAAAGTCTTGTTGAATAATGATAATAATCCATGCCCAAAAAGAAATTACACCTTTTTTTCCTTTGGTCTTTTTGACCCTGTAGTAGTCCTGCAAGCCACTTATATCAGAGTCCCTATTAGTTTCAAAGTTCAACATACAACCCTAAAGTTCCTAAGATGAATAGTCAAATTATTCAAATAGAAATACAAGTCAAAGTAACACAAGACAAAATTCTCTCTGAAAGTAACAATAAATCTACTTCCAAAAGAACTAGAATAATATTTTCTCACATCCCAAGTTATTCTGTCCTTTTACCAGAAAGTACGTACTCTAAAAATCCATCTTCTTAGCCTGTATCCATGCACACCCAGAGAAACTCATAAAATGGTTGTGTAAATATATTCATCACCACATTGTTTGCGACGTTGAGAAAAGGAAGTAATCTGGATATCCATCGCTGGAAGAATGAACAAGTAAAATGTAGCAGATGAAATATCATAAAATTAGATAATAGTGATGGGTGCACAGCTCTGTAAGTATACTAAAAACAGCTGAATTGTAAACTTTAAGGAGTAAATTTTATGGTTTGTTATTTATATCTCAATAAAGCTACTATAAAGGATAACAGGGCATGGATATTCTGGTGCACTATGCCGCAATCAGAAGCAATGCATTGGAAGCATATAAAGTAACATACTCAGGTCTTGAAAACAGTGTCAAGTTCAAAGTAAATACAACAATATGGATATATCTTGAAAACATGGTATTAAATTACCCAACAAAAGAAAGTAAAAGGGAGTCTCTAACAATTCCCCTTTTCATGCTCACAAGGTTGGCTGTAGTCTCTGGGAAAATCCCTCTATGCCCACCTTTGTGATCAAGTGAGCCATGGAAACTTTAAGGAGCCTATTCTTAGAGAGCAATATCTCACCTTCTGCAAAGCAAGGATAAGAGCTCAACATTTCCTAATGTTATAATGGGTATCAGAAACACTCTCCTTGAAGTGACTGAAAGAATTAGAGTAAGAACAGAGAGAGAAATATCATTCTTAATCCTGGAACTTCTAAGAAAGCTTCCAACATAGGAATCTACTAGTTCAGTTACTCAGCTGAGGACAGATTCACTTTGCCTTTGTTTACCTCTGTGTGGGAAAACATGGTCATTTGGTTGGCTTAAAGAACTTGGGTCTTGGGGCTAATGGAAGGAGAGGAGAAAAATAGGCATTTTATGTTCACCAACTAAGAAGGATCATTCTCTCTCTTCCTTGCCATTTTCACGAGTATTTGTTCCCAATCTACATTCATTCAAAATTACTTACTGAGCATATATTATATGCTAAGTGCTGTTTGTAGGTTCTAGGGATATGTCAGTGAACAAGCAAGCGTCATTGCCCTTAAGCAGCTAATAGACAGTGAGAGAAGAAAGACAATAAACAAAGAAGACAATTTCAGTACTTATAAGTGCCATGAAAAATAGAAGATTATGCATTACAGATTAGAGAGGTGTGGGGAAGCTGCTTACACAGAGCCCTAAAAGCCACAGTGAGTCATTTGAATTTTATTTGGGGTGTAGTGGGAAGGGAAGGATTTTCTGAATTTAAGCAGAAGACAGACATGCTCTACCTTGTATTTCCAATACTCTGACTCCTATCTGGAAGACATATTATAGGACAACAAGAATGGGAAGATGTAAGCCAGTTAGGTTCTAGAGATAGCTCAGACAGGAGATGGTAGGGCTCAGGCTATGGGAGGCCTCAGGACTAACTGTGGAGGTAGTCAGTCACTCTATGATCCAGAATATATTTTAGAAGTGGAATAAGATTTCCTAATGGATTGGACTAGGAGTATAAGGAGAAGAAAAGAGTTAAAGCTCCTAAGTGTCTAGCCTGAGCAATTGGATGGATGGTTGATACCATTTGCTGCACAGGGAAGGCTTAGAGGAGCGATTTGAGAGAGGGTGTTTATAACTGTTTTTAAATTTAATACTTTCAGTTTATTTCTTTCTATTTCATCTGTCAAATTTCTCCAACTAGTTTACAATCCATTTTGTATTTCTTTTGTATCCTAACGTGCCTAGCACAGCACTGATTTAATATATGCCTGCTGAATCTAATTAAATTGAAGTAGCCTTATAAGAACACATTTGAATCAACATTTTCAAGCCCTATGTTTGAAAAAATCAAGTACAGATGTTTTATTCAAAGGCAGTGCATGTTTAAAATTAAAAAACAAATGCTAGCAACAAACCTACTAGATACATGTTTACAATCTTAAAATGCATGCATTGTTGAATGGTTAGTGGCATAAAAGAAACTGCAGAGAGAAGTTTTCAGAAGGACTTAAATAGAAAGACTTTTAAATGTCATAAATTATAATTAAACTAAACATAAATGAACTACACTTGACATTACATTTTAAATAACTACAGGCAGCATATGATGAATTTTGAAAGACTGAAATCCTCAGTCATTGTAACAACCAACAAAATAAAAGGAAATCATGTGAACGTAAACTTTATGTATTCTCTTTTCTTTCTTTATTTATTTAATCCTCACAGAGGATATGTTTTCATTTATTTTAGAGAGAGAGGAAGGAAGGGGAGAGAGAGAGAGAAACATCCATGTGAGAGAGAAACATCGATCAGTTGCCTCCCATAGGCGCCTCCACTGGAGATTGAACCCACAACCTGAGCATGTACTCTGACCGGGAATCGAACCCATGACCCAACCAACTGAGCCACACTGGCCAAGGCTATGTGCTCTCACTTAAATCACACTGGTATCCTGGCAGCTGGTGTGCTTGTGGGTAACTGGTTCTGGCACATTAGCCCCAGGAAAACGTTTCCATCATTTTATAGCCATATCTTGGGCAGAAGCCAGATAAAATGTTTAATTCTTTATTTTATACCTTTTCTACATACCTTTTACACATTTTGCACCTTAACAATTAATTCTCTAACAATTCTAAAAACTAAAAACTATACTGGTTGAAAAAATGTATACTTTTTCTTCCAAAATGTGTTTACTAACATATAACAAAAAAACAGCATTTTCAGATGGGTATTAATTCAACTGCCTTATGTTTTTAATTTTTAAAGGTGTTAATTATTATAACTATTTACCACTGGTCTAATAACTGAACTTCACAGGGCTAACTGAAAGGTAATTATGAGTAATAAGAGTAACTACAGGGGAGCCCAAGGGAAGATATTTTTGTAATAAAAAAAGCATTAATAGAGATATCCCTTATTTAAAGTATATAGTTCTTTACCTGACCCCACAACACAAACATAACTAGCAAAATTTATATTCATAATTACACAGTATAAACAGTGTACTGTTTTCTATTTCTAGATAACTATCAACACTAAAAAAAAGAGAGAGAGATGTGCTTTACTCCCACTGATTTACATATTTCTCTTCCCCAGTAATATTTAAGGTCCTCGGAAGCAGAGACTATTATTTTCGTAACTCCAGTTTCACCTACGGTACCTAACACAATAGATGCTCAATAAATATTTCTTATCCTTTGTTTGCAGTTCTTCCTAAACCTTGGCCCAACTTGGCAATCTTTGGAAAGGCAAGAATTTTGTGCTGTAGTCACCGATGACACATCTCTAAGATGGAGCTTCCTCCAAGTCCTCTCCTTTCTTCAAGGTTCAAGTCCCAAGTAAATCATAAAAGCTTCTCTGATTGACCCCAGCCTAAAGCTAACTCCCTTTTCTAAAGTCCTAAGAAATGTACTGTCAACCACATATTTGACATAAATATGTTATCTTGGACGATTAATTACTTATTCATTTTAAATCCACATCTAGTTATACATTGTTCCCTCAACTAAATTAAATTTAAGGACAAATTAATGGCTTATACTTGTGCCCAACACTTACCAAAGTGCTTTGTACTTAATAAATAAATGTTCACAGAAAAAAATAAAGACAAAGATGATAAAAATAATATGGAGTCAGTTCTGTGTATTCTTTCATATTATTCAAAGGCATAGCAGTGTAACTAAAGAATAAATAACTGTCACAGCCACATCTAACAAAATTATATTATTACTAACTAAATAGTTATTATTTCACTGCTCCCAACATTTTGAGTGGGGCTGTGTATGTGTGTATGTATAGAATCAACTCATAATGAAGACATGGTTAAGAAGTGAAAAGGTAGGAGACAACTCTCCAAATATTATCATCATGAGCAATAAAGGTGATGTGTTATAGAATTGTAACTTGAAACCTGTATAGTTTTTATTAGCCAATGTCACCCCAATAAATTAAATAAAAATAAAACAATACAACTTTTTTAAAAAATAAAATGACTATATGGCACAGTAACTAAAATGTCACAAAACAATATGCCCCCAATTTTAAAAAATAGGCATGTAGTGTATAATGTGAGTATGCATCTATGTCCGTGCATTTATGAGATACACTGGAGGAAAAGGAAGGGAATAAGAAAAAAACAAACACTAAAATGTTAGTAATTACTATATGGTAAAATTATAAACTTTTACTTTCTTCTTTATGCTTTTCTGTACTTTCCAAATCAGAAACACATACCTAAATACAATTAAGAAAATTGTTAAATAAAACCTCCCAACATTTAGGAATTTTATTGTTGATGTTTTAAGTCAACAATCTCAATTTAGTCTACTAAGCAATATCAAGTTATAAAACAAAGTTAATTCTTAAAGCTAGATTCAGTACCTCTAAAAATATTTAAATTCTTACCTATTCTGAAACCAACCTGTTACTATAGTAACAGTTACATAATATCAATATAAATAAAAGGCTCTTTAGATAAAGGGAAGATGAAGCTTATTAGATTACTAGAGGCTGAGTGCACAAAATTTTGTGCACTGGGGGGGGGGGGTCCCTCAAACCGGCCTGTGCCCTCTCGCAGTCTGGGACCCCTTGGGGGATGTCCACCTGCTGGCTTAGGCCCACTCCCCGGGGGGATCGGGCCTAAGCTGGCAGTCAGACATCCCTCTGGCAGCCCAGGAGCCCTCAGGGTATGTCCACTTGCCAGCGGGGAGCAGGCCTAAGCTGCAGTCAGACATCCTTAGCGCTGCTGAGGAGGTGGGAGAGGCTCCCGCCACCACCACTGTGCTGGCAGCCGTCAGCCTGGCTTGTGGCTGAGCAGAGATCCCCGTGTGGGAGCGCATTGACCAACTGGGGGCAGCTCCTGCACTGAGCATCTGCCCCCTGGTGGTCGTGTGTGTCATAGTGACCAGTCATTCCCAGTGATTCTGCTGTTAGGGTCAATTTGCATATTACCCTTTTATTATATAGGATAATTAGTATCCAGAATATATCATGTACAGATTAGATTCACTTTCCCTTAGACATAGTCAAAATCTATGTGTAAAGCCTTTGGTCTCATTAAATTTTTGAATAACAGACCCTTTATAACTGATTGACAAAGAATAAAAGACCAAAACATATTTTTCATTTTCTGAAAAACTTTTCTAATACTGAAATTTATTAATCTGGGCAGAGAATACAAATCTACTTAACAGACAAATGCCCCTCCCCCCCAAAGTTTTTCATTTAGAAAGAACTAGATATTCAAAGGTTATTCTAAACTAGAAACTATCAAAACAACATGGTATGGTCACTCTGGAAAACAGTTAAAAAGTTTCTGTAAAACCCAAACAGCAACTACCATAGGACCTGGCAATCACACTCCTGGGCAATTATCCTAGAAAAATAAAAACTCACACTCACACAAAAAGCTGCACTAGAATACTTATAGCAGCTTTATTTGTAATAGCCAAAAAACCTAAAATGAGCCAGCTGTCCTCCAATGGGTGAATGGTTAAATTAATATAGCCGCACCATTGAACACTAGTCAGCAATAAAGAGGAATGAACTAGTGGGGTGTGCAACTTGAATAAATCTGCAGGAAATTATGATGAGTGAAACAGCTAATCACAAATAGTCTACACACTATATGATTCTATTGATATATCACTCCTGAAATGACTATAGGTATTACAGAATTATAGAAGTAAAGAATAAATGAGAGGTTGCCAGGGGTTAACTGGGAGGAGGGTGGTAAGAATAAGGGGAAATTGACCGTAATTACCAAAGAGCAGCAGGAGGGATCCTTGCAGTGAAAGAACTGTTCTCTCTCTTGGCTACAATAAGTATCTGTGGAAATATCCTGATTTTGATGCTACTATAAGATATCACTATTGAAGGAAACTAGGTAAAGAGTACAAATCTATTATTTCTTGAACCACAGATGAATATAGGATTATTTCAAAATAAAAAGTTTAATCTTTAAAAAAAAACAATTATTTTAAGGGCACTTTCCAATAATGATTATATCAAAGTCAAAGATCTTCCCTTCAGGAATTTACAACCTAAACCAGGCAATACAAAAAAAGTTCATGAAAGTTTACTTAGACTTTAAAGATAAGTGATACTAAAGTATCACTTATTTGGGTACTAAAGTATCTACCATGTGGTAGTATAGAAAAGCATGAGCATGGCTAAACGGAAAAAAAAAATACATTAAAATCAAATCCATTCTAGTATGCAAGCATAATATTTTTTAAGTATTGTTGTTTCTTAATAAGAAAGGAAAGTAGCACCCAGAATGACTTGGTGCTACTAATATGGTTCCTGCAGCACCTTATTATTCCTCTTTCAGTCCTTTTCAAACATTATTATTTCTACTTGAGGCACGATGCATGACATTCGTGCAAGAGTAGGTCTTCCTTCCCCCTGGCTGCCAGCACCGGCTTCCCTCTGGCACCCAGGACCCGGGCTTTTTGTCCGGAAGGTCGTCCGGAAGGACGTCCAGTCTAATTAGTATATTACGCTTTTATTATTATATATGTGACTTCTCATTTGGACAGCCAACTCCCTAAGTACAAGGACTGTCTCTTTGTTGCCTATGAGCATATGAACACAGAAACTGACATATGGTAAATTCAGAGCAAAAATTACATAGTCTGTAACTGAAATGAATTGGTAAATATAACTCTGAATTATAGTCCCTTGATACAGAATTCAAAAACTTATCATTAAGTAAATAAACATTTATCTTTTTAGTTAAATTTTCCAATGTTTCCTTTTAATTCTAAACAACTTTAAAAGATTTTAATATAAATATTTATTTAAATCTGAAGTTGACAGTGAAAATTATGTAATTTTGATTATATATTTTCCATAAAGAATACCAGACTAGTTAACATTAATTTCACTTCTCTTAGAAAGTT
>NW_005871154.1:2458292-2461658 GCF_000147115.1 Myotis lucifugus
ACGAATTCGTGCACCAGTGGGGTCCCACGGCCTGGCCTGCGGGATCGGGCCGAACTGGCTCTCCGACATCCCTGAGGGGTCCCAGATTGTAAGAGGGCAAAGGCCAGGCCGAGGGACCCCACCGGTGCACAATCAGAGCCAGGAAGGGGTGTGGGAGCTTGCAAGCCAGAAAGGGACCGGGGGAGGCCTCCAGGGCATGTCCGGCCTATCTCACTCAGTCCCGACCGGCCAGACCCCAGCAGCAAACTAACCTACAGGTCAGAGCATCTGCCCTCTGGTGGTCAGTGCAAATCATGTCAACTGGTCGACTGTCCCCTCGTGGTCAGTGTATGTTGTATCAACCAGTCAACCAGTCAATTGTCTGCCCCCTAGTGGTCAGTGCACATCACAGCGAGCAGTTGAGCGGCCTTAGCATATCAATAGCATGTTACACTTTGATTGGTTGAACGGACGACCGGACACTTAGCATATTAGGCTTTTATTATATAGGATATGCTGAGTGTTTGAAGACAGAATCAATGCCATGCTGATGTCTAAGAAGAACTCATAAGAGCTCACCCTTACACCATTTTTCCCATAATAAATAGCAACAGAAACGTAATATGAAATTTAAATAAAGATGTATAGAGATACACAGATATAGATATAGATCCTATCAAAGATGAAGGTCTACGCTTTTTAAAAATGCCATAAAGGGCACAGGGCTGTGAATCACTTTCCCCGGGAAATAGGTGAAATCCAGTCATATGTGACAGGAATAAACCAGATAGCATCAAGGCTCTTTTAAATGTTTGTATATATCCTTTAAAAATAGAGAAAAAAAATATTCTCAAATTTCAGCAGCTTTATTTTTATTTTTTAAGGGAACTTAATATTTTAAAAGATTTAAAAACACATGGAAAACCCTCAAAACCAAAAAAAATTACTTACCAAGTTGGCCATATAAATTGTGAGCAGCCCTCTCCTGAAAATAATTTTAAAAAGAGATTAAGAATTAATTTGACTTAATAATCACTTTATCATTTTTGAAAAATATATCAAAATAATAATCAGGAGTTCAGAAAAAGGGGTAGATTATGCTGAGCTAAGTTTTCAATACCCCAATAATTGGATCTAAATAGATTCTACAAGTCATTCTGTTTAATGTTTATTAATTTAAATTCTTTAAAATTTCAATTGCCTAGTAATTGTTAAATAAGCTTATTGTGGAGATCATTTCAAAGTATATAGCAATATCAAATCATTATATTGTATACCTGAAACTAATACATGGCTATAGGTCAGTGATGGCGAACCTTTTGAGCTCGGCGTGTCAGCATTTTGAAAAACCCTAACTTAACTCTGGTGCCATGTCACATATAGAAATTTTTTGTGAATGAATCAAAATTATACCTTTTGTCAGACTGATGAAAAATATATGTTTTGGTATGCTGCAGAATTTTAGTAATTAGTTGTAAATCGCTGTTCTACAGTATACTAGAGAATTCTAAATTTAATAAAGAATCCTAATGAATTCATCTTACCCAAAAGTCAAAGCCAAAACAATTCTAACTTAGTGCAAATTTATTCAAAAAAATCAGGACTTCTATTTGTTTCACACAAAATACAATTGTTCATTAGATATGATTACAAATCATACTAAGTCACCTTGGTTCTACCTTCACTGTTAAGTGAGAAGTCAGGCACTAAGTAAACTTTCTAATGCCAAAGTACAAACAAAAGTTCAAAAACACTCTACAAAAAAATGCATATTTACCAAGTTTACTTAATAAGAATTCAGCTAGAAACTCAAAAATAGGGACAATTCTATGCCTTTAGTTACTTTATTTAACTTATCTTGCATGAGACCATGAATGAAACATCCTATTCTCTAGGAAATAGGTGTTTTAAGAGTTTAAGGGCAGAGTTCAAATAACAAACTCTGAAACTTACATGAGTTTCAATTATAAACATATTTAGTATTAAAAAAAAAAAAACAACTTTGTATATAAAACAAGTACCAATTGTCCAGGTCTTGATATTAACATTGTCAATGAAACCCTCTTGATGTCAGATCCAGTCACACAGAGTCTTGATAGTTCATTATTTAAAATGGCTTAATAAGATTTTTATTTTTACTAAAGCCACATAGAGGCAATATGATTTAAGTGAACAACATTGAAATGAAGTTGGGAAATCAGGGTTCCAGTTAACTTTAATTCTCCAGTACTCTGTCATTAAAATAGGGAATAAGACTAGTTTTCTAATTTAGATTTTTAAATATAAAAACTATTTAAAGAAAAAAAACTTTCATATATCACCAATATATAAACATCATATTGGACCTACTCTGGTTGACAGGGCATAGCCACTGAGCCACAACCCTCTCCCAGCCCACCCCAATGTCCCTCTGCAGTAGGTCCTAAAGCACCTCAGCAGAACAACTGAATCATACTGCTCCTCTACAAAGAATTTAAAAATCACTGATAAGATGACCTATAAGGTCCCTTTTAGCTCTTCTTTTCTATGATTTGTACATATGACTTGAAATATTTGCTACTAGTCTTTACCAATCTTACCAACTCCTACCAAAAATTCCTACCAAAAATTCTAAATCAAAGATGTTCTAATAATATTTATTTTAAATAAATTATATAAAGAAAAATTAGGGTGACATCAATATCTAAGAGTCACACACAAGCAGAAAAGTTAAATCCTTCTCTTTAGTAAGAGTAGTGATATCCACTCTTACGAAAAGAATTATATACGAATAAGATAATATTCTTAATTATAAAACCAAAATAAAAATATTTCTGTAATTTCAGTGGCAGTGCCTGATAATTCATGTCCTCATTAAGTGAACTAATGTCTGATGCTATCTGTAAAAACATTTATTCCACTAATCTAATTCTGTCTCTAATACTCAATCCAGATACAGTATCAACCACTAGCTTCCATCTATCTGATAATATAATTGTTCATCTTTATCGGACATATATTATCTTGTTTACCTTTACATTTTCACAACCTTCAACATTTTCACTTGGCATCTAATGGGCACTAAACAAATAGTATGAAATTACTAAACAAGATGTTACTAGGAACCCAGCCTTATAAAGAGGAACACATTATAGACAGACTAGTGGCCCGGTGCACGAAATTTGTGCACGGGGGAGGGTATGTTCCTCAGCCTGGCCTGCATCCTTTCCAATTTGGGACCCCTCGAAGGATGTCCTACTGCCAGTTTACAGGGATCGGGCCTAAACTGGCAGTCAGACATCCCTCTTGCAATCCAGGACTGCTGGCTCCTAACCACTCACCTGCCTGCCTGCCTGCCTGATTGCCTCTAACCACTCTGCCTGCCGGTCTGCTTGCTCCCAACTGTGC
>NW_005871154.1:2462507-2486177 GCF_000147115.1 Myotis lucifugus
CTTCTCTATAACTGTTTTCTGTTACTTAAAAGCTAGTTTTTTGAAACTTCCTTCCAAAGCTTTTCAACTGTATATGTCCCTTGGAATGAATTTATAAATAGAGATTGAGCCTGGCCAGTGTGACTCAGTGGTTTAGCATCGACCTATGAACCAGGAAGTCACAGTTTGATTCCAGGTCAGACCACATGCCCGGATTGTGGGCTTGATCCCCAGTACGGGGCGTGTAGGAGGCAGCCGATCAATGATTCTCTCTCATCATTGACGTTTCTTTCTTTTTTTAAATATATTTTATTGTTTTTTTACAGAAAGGAAGGGAGAGGGATAGAGAGTTAGAAACATCGATGAGAGAGAAACATCAATCAGCTGCCTCCTGCACGCCTCCTACTGGGGATGTGCCAGCAACCAAGGTACATGGGACCTTGTACCTTGTACCCGGAATCGAACCTGGGACCCTTCAGTCCACAGGCCGACGCTCCATCCACTGAGCCAAACCGGTCAGGGCTCATCATTGATGTTTCTATCTCTCTCCCTCTCCCTTCCTCTCTGAATCAGTAAGAATATATTTGAGAGAGAGAAAGAGAAAGAGAGAGAGAGAGAGAGAGAAAGAGAGAGAAGTGTATATGTTTGTAAATAACAAAACATGTATTTGATGCTCTTAGAAAGTCTTATTTTCTTTCATTAAAACTTGTGCAGTATAGGGAACTCCATAGATTCTCTTAATTTGAAGAAAGTTAGAGGGAAAGGTACTAATTCAGAGTTCCTTGGGAAAATGTGTCACTTATATATTTTTTTATGTTTATTTTTTTTAAATCAAAAACTGAAATATTTTCTATTCAGAAAATATATTTGGATCTAAATATCTTCTATAATTTAAAACCTAAAATATCAATTTAAATATTTTAAAAATGGTTGGGATGTTTGTTTATTTTTAAATAAGTTAGGTTACTAAAGTTCTACATGTTACTGGATCACCTGGGGTAATTTTCTGATTGGAAAATTAAGAATTATAGTCAGAGGGGAGGACATGAGAATTTTTAAAGAACATATTCAATTTACTTTAGAAGCCAAACCTCTCTTATCATGTGACTTGTTTTGTATGTCTGTTAAACTATATTATCACATAAGCATTGCTGCTATTGGAACAAACAGTGACAGTTGACTCGGGTCATTTGAATGTCCACTGTCTGTTTTAATTTGTATGTTCGTTTTGACTCTGTCATATGCTCAAACTTCAGTGGAAGTCATGAGAACCTATTATTTTTGCCTGCTCCCTCCTTTACATTGGAAATATTCTTTTTTACTCAGAGGGACCTTAACTTTGATGTAAGGGATTGTTTCCGTTGCCAACTGTTTTCTTCCTTGCCAAGTAAGACAGTTGTGACTCTTCGTGATGCCTTCCCCAGGATATTGCAGATGTGGTTGGGAAAAGTCATCACATCCTCAACCTTTGCATCTCAGGTGCTGAGGTGCTGGGGGTGCCATGGCGATCACGGGGAAGCAGGCCAGCCCACACCCCACGCCCCGGGGAGTCCGGGGGTGCCGGCTGGCCTGCGCCCGGGCTCTCTCCCTCCGATCCACAATGCAATCACCGATCACCAGCCGCAGGCAGCCCGCACCCCCGGCCTGGGGTTGTTGCCTCGCCTGCCGCCAGGCTTTCCAATGGCGATCACCTGCTAGGGGGCGGGCAAAGGCGGCCGGCAGTGCCGCCTTTGCCCGTCCCCCACCTCTTGCCTGCTGCCTGGGTTTCCGATCCCTTTCGCCTCCCAAGATTGCGCCTATGCGTGCAAATTAACCGCCATCTTTGTTGGCAGTTAACCGCCATCTTGGTTGGCAGTTAATTTGCATATCGCCCTGATTAGCCCATGGGAAGCATGTCGGAGGTACGGTTAATTACCATGTTTGTCTATTATTAGATAGGATATTATAGACCAGGGGTGGGCAAACTTTTTGACTCGAGGGCCACAATGGGTTCTTAACACTTGGAGTGCGGGAAACGAGTTAAGTCGGCTCGCGTGAATTGCGCGTACTCCGCGGGAGCCGTCTTTAACTCGGTTCATATAGATTTGCGGTGGAGTGCGGGAAACGTGTAAACTCGGGCCGATTGTAACTGCGTATTACCAAATATTTGTTTGTAATCCACCCTTTTGGTGGATGGAACAAAACCAAAAGACAGAGCCATCTTATATTTTGGCGGGAAATTCACCCGCACTCCAAGTGTTAAACTGGACCGGAGGGCCGGAACAAAAGCATGGATGGAGTGTTTGTGTGAACTAATATAAATTCAAAGTAAACATCATTACATAAAAGGTACGGTCTTTTTTTTTTTTTTTTAGTTTTATTCATTTCAAATGGGCCGGATCCGGCCCGCGGGCCATAGTTTGCCCACGGCTGTTATAGACTAAAGGCCCAGTGCACAAAATTCATGCACTCGGGGAGGGGGGAGGGTCCCTCAGCCCGGCCTGCGCCCTCTCGCAGTCCAGGAGCCCTTGGGGAATGTCCGACTGATGGCTTAGGCCCGCTCCCCGCTCCTGGCCTAAGCCGTCAGTCAGACAGCCTTAGCGCTGCCGCGGAGGCGGGAGAGACTCCCGCCACTGCCCCTGCGCTCACCAGCCATAGGCCCGGCTTCTGTGGGAGCACACTAACCACCAGGGGACAGCTCCTGCATTGAGCGTCTGCCCTCTGATGGTCAGTGCGCGTCATAGCAACCGGTCGTTCTGCCGTTCGGTTGATTTGCATATTAGCCTTTTATTATTTGGATAATCACAAAAGATGGTGTATTATCAAGTACAAACTCACTCAAATTATCTGACATTTGCATAAAATTTACCAATTTACAATATATAGATATTTTTTGAAATCAGATTTTATCCTCTCAATAGTTCTGTAGTGGTATATGATCCTCTAATCATTATGCTGTACATCTGACACTAATATAAAATAATATTGAATGTAAACTGTAATTGAAAAAAATTTTTTTGAAAGCAAAGAAAAATAGTCCTCTGAAGTGTAATGCAGATACTATTATCCTCACTGTACCAATAGCCAAGAATCAGAGAAGTGGTTTCCTTAAAAATATAAAAGTTGTAAAAAAGACAAATTGGAATTAGGAGTCAGTTCACCTAACTCATTTTGTGTTCTTTCTAGTGCACTGCTTCTAAAGCAGAAAATCTTTACTAAACTGCCTTTAAGTTCTGCAATTCTGTATCCTAAAGGCTTCTATGCTCTGAAAATGAATAAAGTCTTGACATACTCTTACTATTGGGAAAAAGCAGATGATGTAGTGTGACTAGATTATGTCTTTTCTGGTCTCGAGTTTCAATTTATTGTTCCCAAATAATGAAACTTATCTCCTTTCCAGCTTTATCTAAATTCCAACCAGAGCTTGTAGCCTCACGAAAGAGAGGACAGTATTTGTGAAGGGCATGATGTGCTCATGATATAGCCAGTCGCCTCTGGTAGGTGTCCCTGGTGCAGCGTCTCCAGCCTCCTCTCCAATGTCAGTTTGGTAGGGGTAGAACATCAGAACAATAATTTGTTTAATCACATCTTTAGAGATGTTCGTATCATAAGAAACTAATAAGGTAAGTGAATGCTATTCTATTATTTAACACTTGACTATATCTAGCCTAAGTCTGACAACAAACAGGTCACTCTCTCCGCAGTAAATTTTCTCTGGAAATTAAGTTACGTATTAAAATGTCACACCAACAATGATGGGAAAGGGGATGCTGCCAACTAGAACAAAAGGTGGTGTAGGCCAAAGAGGACGGGCTGGGGCCCAGGACAACAACTTTACATTTCACAGGAGATTCCGATACGCAAATACTCCTATTCTACTGAGAATCACTAGATTAAAAGATTGGTGAACCTCAGCTAGTCAAGTATTTCTTTAAACCACAAATAAGCTTCTTTTTTTTTTTTTGGTAAGAGAAAGAGATCAATCTCTTAAATTTGCATGAAATTTCAGTTGGTATGCACATAAAGTGGTACTACCTAAAAAAGTATTAAGAACCACTGCTGCAGGAACTATGTATAATCAAAATACCTTTATTCCTGTGAGAAAATATTTAAATAATTAAATTTTCTTAACATCTTAGTAGATTAAAAGGTATCCACACATTATGCAGAAATTCCAGGTATTATTACCTTTGAATAACATTCTTGTACCAAATTAGATGAATAATAATGTTTTGGGATTTTTTTTTTGGGGGGGGGGGACTCTAATATATATATATATATAATATATATAAAGTAATATATATATATTACTTTAGCTAACCTTCTCAAACTTCTGTTACACTGTTTGTAACACATTTCATAACTAAAGTTACCAGGGAGTACAGTAGAAATGGTATAACTTCTAAATTATAAATATTGCCCTAACCGGTTTGGCTCAGTGGATAGAGCCTCGGCCTGTGGACTGAAGGGTCCCAGGTTTGATTCCAGTCAAGGGCATGTACCTTGGTTGCGGGCACATCCCCAGTAGGGGGTGTGCAAGAGGCAGCTGATCAATGTTTCTCTCTCATTGATGTATCTAACTCTCTATCCCTCTCCCTTCCTCTCTGTAAAAAATTAATAAAATACATTTTAAAAAAATAAATAAATAAATAGTTTTATTACATATATATATACATACTTATAAAAATATTTATGTGATCTACATATGAGGAGAAATTAGAGATTAAAGAAAAACATAATGAACCTTCCATATCTAATCTCACATGACAAAGACTTCGAAGATGCAAAAATGAAACTTTAAGCTAGCTAACAATATACTGATTGGGGTTAGAAATGAGAACAGTTTTATATAGCATCAGCCTCTGGTGGTGCTAGAATCCTAACAAACAAAAAAAAGAAGAAACAGTGAAAGTTCCTAAACATTGTAAAGGTTTACTGAAGATGCTATTTAATCATCTCAGTCTTTCAAGATAAAATAGATTTTCATCTGCCAGAATGTTTTAGAAGAGTATAAAATTACTTTCTTATGGTATAAAAGCAAATAAGATAGACTTATAGTCTAGAGCAAGAGTCAGTGATCATATTAGATAATACGTTAAATTTTTCAGAAGGCTAACATATATGGTATTCTTTTATATTTATATTTACATTTGTATTTATATTTAATCCATTCATTTTGGTCATAATTACTTTAGAAATTTCATAACTACAACAGTGAAATTTAACAACTAACCCTTGAGTAAGCTTAGAATAAATAAGCAGTTTTTGATATTTTAATCCATGTCCATTTCTTGAGCACCCTGTAGTTTTAATTTTCCTAAACTAGTACTAAAAATCAAAGCAAATTCCAAAGCAATTCCACAAAACAAAATCCACAGAACAACTTCTTTCTGAACCACAAACAAAGCACTTCCTAGAAAAAGAAAGAGAAGACTAGTTCTTAACAGCCCACCTAGAGATAAACTAGATGTTACCTATGCTTCCTGCTGAGTTACTATGATCACAGTTCATTGTGGCACAAATTTTTTGAGCAACCCTGGAAACAACTTCAAAGCTTCTCAGAACCCCACCGTGATGTGATTAAGATTTAAGTAAGCTGCCCCCTTACAAAGTGTCAAGAACTAGCTGGCAAAGCATGCTTAATTCTATAAAGGGAGAGAGGGAGACTGGAAAAAATGAATGGATGGATGGATGGATGGATGGATGGATGGAGAGGAAATAAGTTAAACCAATATAGATGAAGATATATTTATGAATATATATATATCCGCCATATGTACATGTGTATATATGTGTGTATAATCATATTGTATGTTCTTACTTCATTATTTTTTAAAAAACAAATTATACAATTGAGTCCAAAATGTATAATCTCATAGTAATGATTTCACTATTAAATAAAATCTTTAGAGATTTAAAAATTAGAACTATTGCTGCTAATTGGAAAATAATGCTAACCCCTCACATAACATTTCTTCCACTCTTTCATATACACTGAGTGGCCAGATTATTATGACCACCCCATCAGTACTTCGTTGGGCCACGTTTGCCTTCAATACTGCAGCGATTCTTCTTGCCATTGACTCCACGAGATGTTGAAAGGTAATGCAAGAAATCTGACACCATGCCTGATGAATAGTACTGTCCAGGTCTGTGAGATTTGATGGTTGTGGAACCAGCTGCCTGATGGCTCTTTTAACTTCGTCCCACAAATGCTCAATTGGATTGAGATCTGGTGATTGTGGAGGCCACCTAAGCAAGGTAAAGTCTCCCTCATGTTCTTGAAACCACTCCTGCACAAAACGAGCACCGTGGCATGGCTCATTGTCTTGTTGGAAGAAGCCATCTCCATTGGGATCACCATCAACATGATAGGATGAACTTGATCAGCAACGATACTTAGGTATGTTGTGCTATTCAGACGTTGTTCCACATGAATTAAAGGACCCAAATCATGCTAGGAAAACATGCCCCAAACCATAACACTGCCCCCACCAGCTTGAAGGGTTATACTCATGCATGTGGGGTGCATGCTTTAAGCCGTTTCCGCCAAATTCTCACTCTGCCATCTGCATGATGCAACTGGAAACGTGATTCATCGGACCACATGACTTTTTTCCAATGCTTGACTGTCCAATCCTTGTGTTCTTGTGCGAATTGGAGACGTTTTATCTTGGTAACTGCAGACAGCAAAGGTGTTCAAAAAGGCCTTCGGCTTCCATATCCCATACGATGCAATGTACAGCTAATTTGCCTACAAACGTCAGGTGGTCATAATAATCTGGTCACTCAATGTATATTACTAATATTTATTTTAAAAGAGACAGAATGTTTCAATTGACAACTAACTCCTTAAATATTGTTGTTTCCCAACTTCTAACCTCAGACCTCGTATTCTGGGCTTTCGTACTATGATCTTCTCTCATAGCTTCAATGACAACTTATAAGAAAAAAAACTCCCCAATTTTATTTTTATAACTACCATGCTTCTCCTGAATCTACACTCACATTTCAAGCTGCCTCCTGGCTATCCGCACCAACATATCATTGATTTTCCTTGTGAATTCTTTAATAATTATAAACTTCTTTTCCCTAAAGTAAAAACTATAATATTAATATGCTTCATTTTAGGCACTAGCTATAATAATTTTAAAATATAAATAATTTCAACCTTTATAAATTAGTTAAAATCTATTAAAGGATATTGATGTTTAATTTATTAAAATATTTAAATTTTGTGATAAGTAAAAAATAATTTTTCAAAACCAAAAAAATAGTCTAAGTTAACTTTTACACAATTCCAGATAAACACAGACCAGACTTCCTTAAACTAGAGCAAAAAGACTTGCTTTGTTATGTTTTAAGGTTAATCCCAAAAACAGTTTTAAAACCTGCTTTATAAAAAGAGTCACTAGCTTCTCAACAATACTAAAAAACTAAAATTTAAAGTTTTAATTAGACCCCAAACTAGGATTTGTGGTTGATACATACATATACATATATAACTCTCAACGAAAAAACTAAAGAACTATTTCCAGGCATTTATTGCATTACCTAATAAACAGAAGTAAATCAACATATATCACAGAGTTCAACTACGTAACAATCACATTAAGGTAAGGGTCAATTTTTCTTCAGCAACCAAGGTATAGTACTTACAGAGAAGCTAGACTTAAATTTTTTAATAAGTTTTTAAAACAGTAAAACCACTCCAATTAATATTTAAAACAGGTTTATAAATTTTTGTGAATACTTAGTATCTACAAACAAAACACTAGGGCAGTAACTCAAAGGTAATAAAAGCAGAAAGCTTTTTTTTTTAAATAAAGTTCCCTATCAAAAGTAAAAAAAAAAAAAAAATAGAACATAAATTAGTAACCAAAATCCAAGTAATCACATCAGTTACAAGAAACCTCCTTATGCCTTAAGAAGTTATAGTTTTTGCCCAGTCAGTGTGGCTCAGTGGTTGAGAGTCGACCTATGAACCAGGAGGTCATGGTTTGATTCCCAGTCAGGACACATGCCCAGGTTTTGGGCTCAGTCCCCAGAAGGGGGCGTGCAGGAGGCAGCCGATCAATGACTCTCTCATCACTGATGTTTCTATCTCTACCTCTCTCCCTTCTTCTCTGAAATCAATAAAAATATATATTTTTAAAAAGAAGTTATAGCTTTTAATATCAATAGCACAATTTTACTTTGGTGTTATAGTTAAACAAATTCTGTTCTTCACTGAAACGTTTAATTACTTTAAACTAAAATTATAAAAATAAGACCTAAGTATGAGTAACATATTTTTAAATCATATTTCCAAAACCAATATTCACATTTTTAAATTGATCAGGAACCACCAGAATAACTGTCATTACTCATGAGCAAAAAACAGTAAGAATACTTAACATTTAACATAACACCGTGTGTCAAGCACCGTTCTAAGCACTTTTACCTATATTCACTTATTTAATTCTCTGGATAACTATCTGAGTAAATTATCACTATCCATTTTTCAGGTAAGGAATAAGCCACAGAAGTCACATAATAGGTGGCAGAGCTAGCTAAGCTGTAAATAGAATAGCTCCAGAATCCACACATATTTTACTTATTTTTTACAGAGAGGAAGGGAGAGGGATACAGAGTTAGAAACATCAATGAAAGAGAAATATCGATCAGCTGCCTCCTGCACACCCCGTACTGGGGATGTGCCCGCAACCAAGGTACATGCCCTTGACCGGAATCGAACCCGGGACTCCTCAGTCCACAGGCCGATGCTCCATCCACTGAGTCAAACCGGTTAGGGCATGGAAAAGATTTTTAATTATAATTTGTGCATGCTATGTTTTAGTTAGGTACACCAAAGAATTCTCTAATTTTTTAGTAAATAAAGACTAATTGGTATTATTGCTCTATAATGTTAATCTTTATATTTTTAGGCTTAATAAACATAAATAATGACAGTATAAAATTAAATTTGCCATAATATATCTGCAAGATTGAAAAAGATATGTGGAAATATTTCTCGTACCTGGACTACAATAAACAATAAGCAACTAGAAAAAAAATTCTAGTTGACATGGGGGACAGTAAATCAGTTCAATTAAATATATAGATATGTAAAATTTTACCTGCTTTTTCTTTCAATCAGAATGGCCATATAAGATGCTGGCAAAGCGGCACCAAAACCAGGACTCCATGAGTAGAATTTTCCAAGTATCCTCCTGAAATTCAAATTTGGAATGTTCATATGAAATTTCTGGTTTGTCATTTCAGTTATTACAAATAGAAGCTCCCCTTCTCAGTCCACACTCTATCAAAATGTCCACAGCACCTCCAACTCAACATATCCAAAGACAAACTCATGATCTCTCTCTCCTTCCTCATGAACTTGTTCTCTCTCCCCTATTTTCCTAGGTTACTGGCAACAACTACCTATCCATGCATATGTGACAGCTGGAGACATCCTTGGCTTCTCCTTCTCCCTTACCCCATACATTAAAAATCATTTCATATGCAATTATCCTCTCAAATTCCTCTCCAACCTACTGCCCCTAGTCTTAGATAAGACCCTCCCCATCTCTCACCAGACGACAATAGCAAACTAACAGATATCTCTCCCTCTAATAATTTAGCCAATCATATTCATTTAGAGATTCCTGGATCCAACATCACTCACTATGCAAACCCTCTGTGTTCTCAACTTCCTTATCTATCAAATGCGAAAAATATTACTGATCTCATATTGTTATGAGGACTACATGAAATATTTCCTAGCACCATACACAGCATATAGAAAATACAAAGAAAATGTTAACTGTTATTACAATAATTACTATCATTTTTTACACATAATATTCAACAAATGTCTCTCCCTCTTTGCTTCTATCACCCTTGATAACTCTTTCTTACAGCACTTACTAAAAAAATGTTTCCTACTTTTAGTTATATGTTTATATAATTTTTCACTTACTAGAATATGTCCCTTGAAAGTAAGACTCTGCATAGTGTCTCACACATTATATAAAACCATTAGATGCTTAGATTTTTAAAGAGAAAAAAAATGGAGATGTTGGAAAGACTTTTTTTTTCCTTTCAAAGACAGTATGTTCCTGAGATATACACAGATAAGGCTAAGAATAAAGATGAAATGATCTTTTGAAATGAAGCTTAGCTTTAAAGAATTAGAAAACCTACTAAGCATATATAACATGGATATTTCCGAAACGGACATCAGAAACCTTCTGCCTGAGAAAACTATTAGTAGTCCCCCATCCAATATAAAATCCACAAGGAACTTAAGAAGTTACTGAATGTAAAAATTAAAGGAAAATAACTCAATGATTCAATTACTGGAGGAATACTGATGTTACCTTATTATAAGTAGTTTACGTTTCTACAACTTAACCAAACAAGTTCATGGAACCTAAAGAAATATGCTGCAATAGCAATTTATTATTACTGTAATTTTTTAAAAACCTAGTTATCTTATAACTTTATTTTTAGAGTTTTAACAAATGTTAGAAACTTTCCAGATACCACCTGATAAAGAGTTTCTTACACAGATTTCCAGGTCAATTTAAAGACATGACATACTCATAATAGTATAAACCTTATTAATTATTTTATGCATAATCTGAACATCTATAAATATTAATGTTTTAAGGGAAATATCTCTGAAAGACATTTGGAAATATTTTTACTTTCTGCTAACATACCTGCAGAACTTGGAACGACATTAAATTGGATCACACTAATATGAGGGCAATATAAAGTTAGTATTTTAAACTTGACAGATTAAAAACACACTAATGTGGGTTTTCAATATTCAGTGGGGGGAAAGATAAAAAGTAAATATTTAATAAATATGTTAGGCATATCACAGGACTAAAAACTGAATTCCAACTACGTCTACATTGTTTGAAGCATGTCTCCAAGTAATGTGCATAAGATTGAATCAGGACCAAAAGTTTCATCAGTAGGATATGCCAGAAGTTAACTTACTATTTTATATTTAAACACGGACAGTTTATAGTCCTTTTGAAGTTGTACACTGCATGTGGACTTAAACCTATATCATGGACAACTGCTTTGAATTCATCATTTATGAAATTGAAAAGTTAAGAAATCCTCATCAACAACTTGGTAAACACAGTAGCCCTCAGAAAATGTGTGATAAAGTAAAATACTTTTGCTATTTAATCACAGCAATAATTTGAAGTTTATGTTGCATCTTTAGACCAAGAGGCCCATAACTCCCGGTTTTACAAGCTTTCCTTGGGATAAATAAATGTCACTTCACAAAGAGAAAAAAATATACAAGCAGTGACCTGCACAACATTTATATAAACATCTGTTCGTTTCCGTTTCAACACAGGAATTTGTATTAACCTCCAGTAGCGATTATGAGTACCAACCTTAAAATGCAAAAGAAGGCCATATACAAGGCCCCATTAGCAGTCAGAAATGAAGCAGATTGCAGGATCTCAGGGAGTAGTCTGTGTAAATAATAGTCTAATTTTCGTTTCCGGAGAATTGCTGCAATCTGAAAAGAGAAAGTTTTTCTTTAATCCAACCAACTTTTCCACTTAAATTAGATGGAAGCTACTGAATAACAGCATATATTTTTAAATTAAAGTAAAAACTGGTATTTTACTGGCACCTCTATAAAAATATAATTTCAGGAACAGAAAACACTTTAAATTATTGAAGGTATAATGGGTAAAAAATACACAAAGAAATTATGACATGGGTCATATAATGAGTAACCACCAAATGTTGAGGTAAATACTTATGATGCCTTAAAAAACAGTTTTAGCCCTGGCCAGTGTTGCTTAGTGGTAGAATGTCAGCCAGCCCACCTAAAGATCATGGTTCAATTCCTAGTCAAGGGCATGTAGCTGGGTTGCAGGTCCATCCCTCAGATGGTCAGGGTATTAGTGGGAAGAACCAATCAATGTGCCTCTCCCACATCAATGTTTCTCTCTGTGTCCCCTCCCTCCCTTTCATTCTCAATGGTTGAGTATCAACCAATGAACCAGGAAGTTAGGTTTCAATTCTGGTCAGGGTGCCCCAGTTGTGGGACAGATCCCCGGGGGGGCTTGCAGGAGGCAGTTCATCAATGATGCTCTCTCATCATTGATATTTCTCTCTCTCCCTCTCCCTTCCTCCCTCTGAAATCAATAAAAATATATTTTTAAAGTAAAAAAATATATAAATGGAAAAATATCAAGTGAGGATTAATAAGAAAAAAGTTTTAAACGAAAAATAGAATACAGCCTGGCCGGTGTGGCTCAGTGGTTGAACGTCGACCTATGAACCAAGTGGTCACAGTTCGATTCCCAGTCAGGGCACATACCCAGGTTGTGGGCTTGATCCCCAGTAGGGGGAATGCAGGAAGCAGCCAATCCATGATTCTCTTTCATCATTGGTGTTTCTATCTCTCTCTCCCTCTCTCTGCCTCTCTCTGAATTCAATAAAATAAAAGTATATTTAAAAAGAAAATTAAATATATTTTAAGGGGGAAAAATAAAGTTAACTCAAATTGAAGTTGAATGCTAAAATAAAAATACATTACAGATCTTATCAGCCTGGATATTAGAGAAACTCAAGGACAAAAACCAGAGAAATTCATTCAGTTATTCAAACATGGTTATTGTCTGACAAAACCCATGCTAGATATTTTTTTAAAAAGTATGAAAAGTAAAATAAAATGAATGATTTTGGTCTACCGAAGGCATTAAAGAAAAAAAATGACCTGAGAGCCGAAACCTGTTTGGCTCAGTGGATAGAGCATCGGCCTGAGGACTGAAAGGTCCCAGGTTCGATTCCGGTCAAGGGCATGTACCTTGGTTGCGGGCACATCCCCAGTAGGAGGTGTGCAGGAGGCAGCTGGTCGATGTTTCTCTCTCATCGATGTTTCTAACTCTATCTCTCTCCCTTCCTCTCTGTAAAAAATCAATAAAATATATTTTTTTAAAAAAATGACCTGAGAAATAAATACATATTAAGAATCTAACATAATATATGTTGGTATATGCTACAAAACAGAAACGGGCACAAGTTCCTATACAGAGGATTGCAGAAGTTTCACAGAAATTATTTTTTTAAGAATAACACTTTTATTTTTTATCTTTTATTGTTGAAAGTAGTACATAGATTTCCTTTTTTCCCCCATTGACCTCTTCTAGCCCGTCCCCACCCCCTATACCAGGTCTTCCCCACTGTGTCCATGGGTTATGCCTACAAGTTCTTTAGTTGATCTCTTCCCATCCATCCACCTTCCCCTGTTTTCCCTCTGAGATTTGACAGTCTGTTCCATGCTTCTATGTCTCTGGGTCTATTTTGTTTATCAATTTGTTTTGTTCATTACAATCCACATGTGAGTGGGATCATGTGATACTTATTTTTCTCTGACTGGCTTATTTCACTTAGCATAATACTCTCCAGGTTCATCCAGGCTGTTGCAAATGGTAACAGTTTTTTCTTTTTTACAGCTGCGTAGTAGTCCATTATGTAAATGTACCACTGTTTTTTAATCCACTCATGTGCTGATGGGCACTTGGGTTGTTTCCAAATCTTAGCTATTGTAAATTGTGCTGCTATGAACATAGGGGTGCATATGTCCTTTCTGATTGATGTTTCTGATTTCCTGGGATATATTCCTAGAATTGGGATCACTGGGTCAAATGAGAGGTCCATTTTTAATTTTTTGAGGAAACTCCATACTGTTCTCCACAGTAACTGCACCAGTCTGCATCCCCACCATGAGTGTACTAGGGTTTCCTTTTCTCCACATTCTCACCAACACTTGTCATTTGTTGATGACAGCCATTCTGACAGATGTGGGTTATACCTCATTTGCATCTCTCAGATAATTAGTGACTTTGAGTATTTTTTTCATATGGCTCTTGGCCTTCTGTATGTCCACTTTGGAGAAATGTCTATTTAGGTCCTTTGACCATTTTTTAATTGGACTGTTTGTTTTCCGTTTATTAAGTTGTATGAGTTCCCTATATATTTTGAAAATTAACCCCTTATTGGATGTATCATTGGCAAATATGTTCACCCATGCAGTGGGCTCTCTTTTCATTTTGTTGATGGTTTCTTTTGCTGTGCAGAAGCTTTTTATTTTGATGTAGTCTCATTTATTTTCTCCTTCATTTCCTTTGCCCTAGGAAATATATCGGTAGACATATTGCTATGAGAAATGTCTGAGATTTTGTTGCCTATGGTTTCTTCTAAGATTTTTATGGTTTCACAACTTACATTTAAGTCTTTTATCCATTTTCAGTTTATTCTTGTGTGTGGTGTAAGTTGGTGGTCTAGTTTCATTTTTGTGTGTGTACCTGTCCAATTTTCCCAACACCATTTATTATATGTCTTTATTCCATTGTATGCTCTTGCCTCCTTTGTCAAATATTAATTGAGCATAATGATGTGGTTCAAAATCTGGGGTTTCTGTTCTGTTCCATTGGTCTATATGCCTGTCCTTGTTCCAGGACCAGGCTGTTTTGAGAACAGTGGCTTTGTAGCACTTGGAGTGCGGGAAACGAGTTAAGTCGGCTCGCGTGAATTGCGCGTACTCCGCGGGAGCCGTCTTTAACTCGGTTCATATAGATTTGCGGTGGAGTGCGGGAAACGTGTAAACTCGGGCCGATTGTAACTGCGTATTACCAAATATTTGTTTGTAATCCACCCTTTTGGTGGATGGAACAAAACTAAAAGACAGAGCCATCTTATATTTTGGCGGGAAATTCACCCGCACTCCAAGTGGTAGTATAGCTTGATATCTGGTATTGTGATTCCTCCAACTTTGTTCTTCTTTCTCAAGATTGTTACAGCTATTGGTGGTCTTTTTTGGTTCCATATAAATTTTTGGAGTGTTTGTTCTATATCTGTGAAATATGCCATTGGTATTTTAGTAGGGATTGCATGAATCTATAGCTTGTTTTGGGTAGTATGGACATTTTAATGATGTTGATTCTACCAATCCATGAACATGGTATAATCTTCCTTGTTTATATCCTCCTCTACTAGTATATCTGTTTTCAAAGTCCTTTAGTTTTCAGAGTACAGGTCTTTTACCTCCTTGGTTAAGTTTATTCCGAAGTATCTTAATTTTTTGTTGCAATGGTAAGCGGAATTTTTCTTTTTAGTTTCTCTTTCTGAGAGTTCATTATCTATAATAATAAAAGCATAATATGCAAATAGACCAAACGACCAAACAGCAGAACGAGTCTAGAAGACCTTCCAGATGACCATGCTATGACATGCATTTGCACCAGGCCAGCCAAGGCGGGTGTGATATGATTGGTCAGGGAGCCCCACCATCACCCCACAATTGCCCTGCAGAGGGAGGCCCAGGCCATGCTCTGCAGGGCGATTAATGGCGGGGCTCCACCAGCCAGCCAGTGGGGCGATCGATTAGAGAGGAGGAGGGGCTCTGCAATTGATCGCCCCAAAGAGGGAGGCCCAGGCCACCAGCCAGCAACGCTGTGGCGGGTGTGCGGGGCTGGCCAGCGATCACCCTGCAGAGGGAGGCCCAGGCCAGTCAAGCGATCGCACCCCACACCTGTCACCTGGGAGAGGGAGGCGATCAGTGGTGGAGGAGAGGGGGTAGCGCTGCACAGATGGCAAGCAGTGGCAGCAGCAGGGGTGGGGTCAGTTGCCGGCAGCCAGGGGAAGGAAAGCCCCAATAGGCCCTGATCTCCGACCAGACCTAGGGACACTACTTGAGGGGTCCCGGATTGCAAGAGGGCGCAGGCTAGGCTGAGGGACACCCTCCCACACACACACACACAAGAATTTCGTGCACTGGGCCCCTGGTGTATAAAAATGTTATAGACTTCTGGGTGTTAATTTTGTATCCTGCCAAATTCATTTATTAAATCTAGTAGTTTTTTGATGGAGTCTTTAGGGTTTTCTATATACAATATCATGTCATCTGTGAATAATGACAGTTTTTCCTCCTTTCTAATTTGTATCTCTTTTATTTTTTCTTCTTTTCTGACCGCTATGGCTAGGACTTCCAATACTATGTTAAACAAGAGTGGTGAAAGTGGGCATCCCTAGCTTGTTCTTAGGAGAAATAGTTTTAGTTTTTGCCCATTGAGTATGATGTTGGCTGTAGGTTTGTCATATATGGCTTTTATTATGTTGAGGTATGATCCCTCTAATCCCACTTTACTGAGAGTAAAAAGGGTGTTGGATTTTGTTGAATGCTTTTTCTGCATCAATTGATATCATCAGGTGATTTTTGTCTTGCAATCTGTTTATGTGATCACATTTACTGATTTGCGAATATTGTACCAGCCTTGCATCCCCAGAATAAATCCCACTTGGTCATGGTGTATGATCTTTTTAATGTATTTCTGGGTCCAATTTGCTAATATTTTGTTGAGGATTTTAGCATTTATGTTCATCAGGGATACTATCCCCACAAAAATATTTTATAAAGATTATCAACCTTTGAGTCTTCATTGACTTATCTTTTAAATTGAGATTGAAAACATATTTGTGTTTAAACATTTTTGTATGTGAACTTTGAATTTAAAAGAAACGTTTCTAAATTAAAACAAAACAATTTAATGTTATAAGAAGTAAAAATCTTATCAATGATAACATATGATAAGAAATGGATAGAGAAATTGAAGAAGGATTAAATGTTAGCAATGTAATACAAAGAGCCTTGGAAGTTTAGCAAAGAGTGACTGTAGGCATTAGTGCACTGAGAAGGGAATACAAGCTAAATTGGAAAAATAGTGGAATTCTTACAGGTCACCATGAATGAATACTTATCCATCATGATGAAATAGTAGTATCAAAGGAACAAACATTTAAAAGACAGAATTGGGGAATGAGGAATAGAGTATAGAAAAAAGCAAGACTGACTTGAGAGAAGACTAGAGAACTCTCTATTCACTCTCCCCTAAGTCTAGAGATAACACTTTCCCTAAGGTCAGTATGACCAACCAATCCAATAACCTCTTGAGTTATTTCCTTACTCTATCCCCAATTTTATGCAATTAAATTGTTACTAAGAATTATGCCATACACGGGAAAAATAATGATGAATAAAATCTAACCCTTTCCTTCAAGAAATATAAAATCATAAACAATAATCTACAATATGGCAATGTGGTAAATGCTAAGTTAAGAGGAAGAAAAACTGCTATAGAAACACATTTAGAGAATGATTAAAGGAGATGGGACTGGGCAGATGATGATGTATGGAAGATGTCACTAAACCTTCTAAGATGAATCTTGACAAATAGGTAGAATTTTGACAGAAGAGAAGTTTCTATGGCTTCTATGACAGTGCATTTTTTCATTCTCCCATTATATCTCAAAATGCTATTTCCTTGTTAATAGTCTTCCTCAGATCTCTACTCATTCTACATATGCTCTCTCTTGCAGCATCATCTATTATTTCAAAAAGCAGGAATTCCTATTATAACTCCAACCTCTCTCCTAAATTCTTACCCCATATTTTAAATGTCTTTGGCATGTCAATAAGAATGTGCCATAGGCATTAAAAAAAAAAATCAGCATGCCCAAAGTAGAACTTGTTATATTTCCCAAAAATGCTTTTATTACTGGGTTTTCTACCTCCAGTAATAGCATCACATCCACCCAATTACTTAGGGAAAAAAACATTGGCGGTGTTTTTAATCCTCACCCAAGGATGTTTTTATTGATTTTTTTTTTAAGAGAGAGGAAGAGAGAGAGAGAAAAACATTGATGTGAGAGGGAAACCTCAATAAGTTGCCAGCCATACATGCCTCGACTGGGGATTGAACCCACAACCTAGATATGTGCCCTGATCAGGAATGGAACCTGCAACCTTTTGGTGTAAGGAACAATGCTCCAACCAACTGAGCCACCTGGTCAGGGTATCCACTGTTTTGATTACTATAGCCTTGTAGTATAATGTGAAGTCAGGGAGTGTGATACCTACAACTTTGTTCTTTTTTCTCAGCATTGCTTTGGCTATTTGGAGTCTTCTGTGGTTCCCCAGCAATTTGATAATTTTTTTGGTCCTATTTCTTTGAAAAATACCATTGGGATTGTGATGGGGATTGCATTAAATTTGTATATTGCTTTGGGTAACATAAACATTTTTAACTATGCTAATTCTTTCAATCCATGAACACAATATCTTTCCATTTTTTGTATCTTCTTCCATTTCTTTTAATATCTTTCCATTTCTTTGTGCCTTCTTTAATTTCATTCAATAATGTCTTGTATTTATCAGTGTATAGGTCCTTCACATCCTTTGTTGTTTCTTCCTGGGTATTTTGTTGTTGTTATTGCAATTGCAAATGAAGTTGTTTTTTGTTTGTTTGTTTTTTACTTTTTTCATTTCTTTTCCTGAAATTTCATTTTTAGTATATAGAAACCCAATATATTTTTGTACATTGATTTTATACCCTGCAACCTTACTGTATGTGCTTACTGTAATAGCAATTAGAAACAATAAGGCTTTGTGGAACCTTTAAGGTTTTCTGTATAAAGAATCATGTCATCTGCAAAAAGTGATAATTTTACTTCTTCATTACCAACCTGGATGCCTTTTATTTCTTTCTCTTGCCTGATTGCTCTGGGTAGGACATCTAGTACTACGTTGAATAGTAGTGGTAAGAGTGGGTATCCTTGTCTTCTCCCAGATCTCAGAGGAAAAGCTTTCAGTTCTCACCACTGAGTATGATATTAGCTGAGGATCTGTCATATCTGGTCTTTATTATGTTGAGGTACTTTCCTTTTATACCCATTTTATTGAATGTTTTAATCATAAAAGGATGTTGCATATTGTCAGGTGCTTTTCTGCATATATTGATAGAAGCATGTGTTTTTTATTATTTATATTGTTAATGTGGTATATTGCATTGATCGATTTGTGTATTTGAACCATCCTTGCACCCCTGGAATAAACCCCACTTGATCGTGATGTGTTCTCATTTTAATGTACTGTATTCAATTTGCTAGTATTTTGTTTAGGATTTTTGCACCTATATTCATCAGATATTGGTCTGTAAGTGTGTGTGTGTGTGTGTGTGTTGTCCTTGCCAGGTTTTGATATCAGAGTAATGCTGACTTCATAAAATGAGTTAGAAAATATAGATTGTCATCTGTTTATAGATGAGGACACTGAGTCATACTATAAATTTGAGAGCAAAAAAAGTCTCATATCTTATAACTTATATCCAATGCACTATACCATGCTGTCTCATGGTATACAACCAGATTATTAAAAACAATCCCCCCCCCAAAAAAAAAAACCTAAAAACCTAGGGCAACTTTGTTAATATTATATACCAGAGAATACAAGAAAATCTTCAAAAGTTTTATTTAGCTACTTACTATAAAGCCTCCCTATAATGAAAATCATGCAATTAAGTTTTAGTGATGACCATCAAAATAAACCTTATAGTATCCTTACTCTCTAAAAGAAGCCACTTTCAAACTGATATGGCAGTTGACACAGACTTTAAAGATAAATCTGAAAATATACTTTAGATATACTATTGAGAAAAAATATGATCAAAAACATGACTCAGATTGAGTCCTGCATACATTATAGCCATGTTCTAAATTGAGCAATATTAATATTTTAGGTAATGTAGGGATAGTCGTAGAAATACACAATTGTTACTTCAACATACTGATATAACTCACCATGCAATACAATAATCTTAATCCAAAACATTTTTATACCTTACTATCTTCTGCAGACATAAGTACAAATATCATGAGCTCTAAAAAGAAATACCTTTATTAATGAAGAAAAATTCTAATAATACACATCTTAATGAAGAACTTTATTCATATGAAAGATAAAAGGCACGTACAAATATTCCAGTCTCTCCAATAAGAATAGTAGGTGTACTGAATCGAATCCTCTAAACAGAACTCAAGCAAACTAAGAATTCAAGTCAGAGAAGTAGAGACAATTTGATCAAGAGAAGTCATAGATATCAGGGGACTATGCTGACTAAAAAATACCAAATTGCTTCACCATTTGTTGATATATTCAATCCACTAACAGAAGAGAAGCCATTCTCAAAAGGTTTAAACTGCAATTGTACTCACACATTTGCTAAAACACTATACTGAAGACTAAAAATTAGGCCATCAATTATTTGACAGGCACAAAATCACTTACTATTTTTTGATATGGAGAACCCTGACCACCTACCTAAACCACAAGATAAATTTAACCACAAAATTAACCATTAAGAAAAAAAAGGGGGGAGGACGTTAATAAACATGCTTACCTACCCAGACCTCACAATTTTGTCTACAACAACCTTTAAAGGGGTGAAGACAAACTTATTAAGACAGTTTGTCTAACATTTGTAACTAAAATTTTTTGACTACCTTAACTTAAAATACAGAT
Organism: Myotis lucifugus; assembly: GCF_000147115.1. Taxonomy (NCBI): domain Eukaryota; kingdom Metazoa; phylum Chordata; class Mammalia; order Chiroptera; family Vespertilionidae; genus Myotis; species Myotis lucifugus. The sequence continues at coordinate 2,482,852 of NW_005871154.1, forward strand.
TTTATTAGAATAGAGGTTCAATTTCAGAGAATCTGTAAAGATATTTGTATGGTCTGAAATGCTTTATTACTGCCATTAGCTTCAAGTTTAAGTAAAGCCCAAAGTCTAAAGGGAAGAAATCAAATTCTTGGCCAGGGTACTGGATTTAAGAAATCATCAAATAACCCCTCTTTCTGACTGGCCAAGTACATATTCACTTCATATACTGTATATTCATATACTCACTATGTCAGTTCATTGGGAAAGCCTTCCCAAACCCACCACACTAGAATGGGTCCTCTTGTAACCCTCTCATATAAAACCTGTACTTTTCAATAGCACTTATCACAGTTGAATTTATACACACACACACACACACACACACACACACACACAGTATACATCTTTCCCTTAACTATAAATGTCCACATATATCTCATCTCATTCCCATGCCCTGGTATTTCTGACACATTGTAGGCAATCTGTAATATTAAAACAATAAAATGAGGGTAGAAAAGAGCGAGTGAGAGGAAATGCAGATTCAAAGTAAATAGTTACTGTAACACTCCATGTGCTCCAAATGGAACTGTAAGCACAGTCTGAAACTCAGTCTGATCCTGATTAATTCAATGTCTTCTGGGCTTGCAAGTTTCTGAGATACAGGTCTACTTTCTTCAAGGTTTAGAAATCAAGAACGATCCAAACAAGCCTCCCTCTGTCACTGCCAACAGATACAGAATCCTTCAAAACAACTCCCAAACCAGACTAATCACAATCCAAACTCTAAAGATCTAGTTGGAATCAAGAAACAAAAGCAACCTGACACCTGTAATGAGTCAAAAGACTATACAAAATAAATGGTAATAAGCTGAAAACACTGTAAACTCAGCATTCTTAGAAAGGAACCTGCTCTAATCTGATGACACTTGATCTAGCATTCTTCCTTCTTTTCATAATTTCATACATAAATTAATTTTACTGAATATTTTTCAATACTGTTGAAAACAAAATTACTTAAAACCTGTATTCATTCACTTAAATTATTGATTCTCTTCAAGTATAATTATTAGAGCCTCATGTGATTTGTATTGTCAATTCACAATATTAATTTGAATAACAAATAAGGTCCATTAACAAATACTTATTAACTATATTCCTAGTTTCCCAAGATAAAACAGATTCATCTCATATTAAGCATGAATAAAAAACACACGAAAAGTATCTCAAATCACAACACTCTTTTAGAAGAGATCCATTAGTAGAAAGGAAGCTAGGGTTGGTGATTAATCAAAAGACAATTTAAAAGTTTGGCCTAGGCGCAGTGGTCGGCAAACTGCGGCTCGGCCAACCGCGGCTCGCGAGCCACATGCAGCTCTTTGCCCCTTGAGTGTGGCTCTTCCACAAAATACCGACTTCTGCGCATGGGCCACGAAGTTTCAATCGCACTGTACGTGTGCGCCCGCACATGGTATTTTGTGGAAGAGCCACACTCAAGGGGCCAAAGAGCTGCATGTGGCTCACGAGCCGGCTGGCCAACCACGGGCCTAGGGTCAGTAGAGATTCAAACAAATCTTCAATACAATACCACGTTATGATAAAATATTTTAAGACTCTTAATTATCAAAGCATCAAATAATATTATGAATTACTATGTACCTAGTATAGTCCTTAAGGATGTAAACTTATTTCACATTCACTATACTATACAAGTAATACAAGAAACTGTAGCAACACATTTGAAAAGACTTTCCAAGACTTTTTATTTAGCTCTTTGTTAAGCAGTCACTTGAATTAACTCCCCTTTCCTAATTATCACCTAGCATAATGCCTGGTAGATATTTCATGAATAAATTATAAATCTATATCAAAGTTTTATCATATCTTTAACAGTAGTAAAGCTTATACAGATAAGTTTATGGAACATAAGTTTGTGTTCCAGACTTTCAACCCAGGTCGTCTTTCATAATCAATAAAAGCAATATTACTTATATTGCTTATGCACAAAGATGAGGCAAGATATTTTTTCTCTAGTCATTCACTCCTTAGAAATTTTCGTGTGCTTTTTTGACAACTTGTTGTCCAATTTAAGATATTCCTCAGAAATCAAGAGCTCTACCCTAAATAACAAAACAGACTACAAAAAAAAACATAAATAGTGTGATTATGTCTATTAGAAGTGAACACGCAAAAGGGAAAATGGTCTGAAATGCAATCAAACAAGCAACGGCCAGATTGCATAAGGCTCTCATTTTACTGAGGTAAAGATTTTCCCATTTTATTGAGATGGAAAGACACTTGAGAGTTCTGAGCAGAAGAATAACAAGAGCTGATTTATATTTTTAAAGGATATGAGATAGGTATACTACTCCCATTTTATCAATGGGAATACTGACATTCCCATATGTTAAGAACCTTGCTCAAGGTTACAACGTTAATAAGTGGCAGGACCTAGATTCAAGTCCATGTTCTTCCCACCTCTTAACAATACCTCCCAAGACTCCCTGCTCAAGACAGCTCTGAAATGCTCTCTTCTCTCTTCTCAACTTCGTATCTAACTGCTGCCTTTTCCTTTCTTCCTCCTCTACTCCACACTGAGCATTCCTCGGTTGTCTTCTCTTTCTAAACATTCAGTTGACCTAAGGAAGGACCTTACTTCCTTGCTGACCTACCAGAGCTTCAACTTTCTTAGAATATCTAAACCTAAATCTCTAGCCCCACCTTCTCTCTAGAACAGCAGCTCTGAGTTTCTCAATGCCTCCTGGTCATTCTCCACTCATATACTGCACTAATAGATAAAACTCAACAGGCCCCCAAGCAATCAACATATTTCACTGAAAATATGTGCCTTTTCCCAAGGCACTACCTTCCACCATCCTAACAACAAGGCTTAAAAATCTCCTAGCGGAGAAACCAAGATGGTGGCATAGGTTAACGCCGGAGTTTGCTGCCTCGAACAACCACTTCAAAAATACAACTAAAAGACGGAACGGACATCATCCAGAACCACAGGAAGGCTGGCTGAATGGAAGTTCTACAACTAGGAGGAACCGAGAATCAGAGGAGGCGCAGTGCTGAAGTAAAATACTAAGGTGCGGAGTGCGCGCGGCGTGGGCTGGTGGCTGAGGGCGTGGTTGTCTGTTTCAATCCGGAGGGAGCCTCAGACTCTGAGCTCCAGATCCAGGCGAGTCTCTAGGGACCCAGACTCAAACGGGAGAAGCAGGACTGTCTGGCTACGGTCCCTCCGAGGTTTGCAGCTGTTGCTGGGATAGAGAGGCAGAGTCCCTGGGGACGGACTGAGAGCTGCCATAACTGCTCCCTCCTCCGCCCTGTTGATCCCGTGGGACCCC
>NW_005871154.1:2486277-2543169 GCF_000147115.1 Myotis lucifugus
CATAGAAAGGGAATGGACTGACTATTCTTGGGGGGGGGAAGGGGAGTGGGAGATGCGGGAAGAGACTGGAAAAAAATCGTGCACCTATGGATGAGGACAGTGGGTGGGGAGTGAGGGCGGAGGGTGGGGTGGGAGCTGGAAGGAGGGGAGTTATGGGGGGGGAAAAAAGAGGAACAAATGTAATAATCTGAACAATAAAGATTTAATTAAAATAAAATAAATTTAAAAAAAGAAAGGGAAAAAAAAATCTCCTAGCTTCATTTGACTCTGCCCCTCCTTTACATCTGAGCCACTAAATCTCACAGGTCTATATACCACTGCCACATTAACTTTATGAAACAACTTCAAGCATACTACCCCCTGTTGGCAACCTTTATTGACTGCCTACTACATCAAGTAAAGCCTAAATTTCATCTGCCATTCCTCAAAGCATACCATATTCTATTCTACCTGCACGTCTTTGCTCAAGCCACTCCACCACCATTCCTACCTTTCCAAATTCTACTTTTCCTTCAAGGTTCGGTATTAAACTGCCACCTCTCCCATTAAGTTTCCCCTTATCTCTCAGTCAAATGTGATCTTCTACCTATGATCTCTCAAACCATTTTATCTATAGCATACAGTATTTAACTCATGACTTTTTATGACAGGATAATACATGCTTAATCTTCCCACCTAGACTATAAACTCTCAACAAAAGAAGTATGTCCGGTGCATTTTCTTTTTCGCTTTTTCCTAATTAATTCTCACCCGAGGACATTTTTCCATTTATTTTTACAGAGAGTGGGAGAGAGAGGGATAGATAGAGAGAAATATTGATGTGAGAGAAACACACGATTGGTTGCCTCCTACACGAGCTCCGACCAGGGCCTGGGGTGGGAGGAGCCTGCAACCGAGGTACATGCCCTTGACCGGAATTGAACTTGGGACCCTTCAGTCTGCAGGCCAACGCTATATCCACTGAGCCAAACCAGTGAGGGCTCCGGTGCATTTTCTTATTCTCCACTATACAACACAGCACCTTAAAAATAGCAGACTCATTAAATAACTGGTAATTGAATAGGAAACAAATATTCCAATACTAATAGTACAGGTTCAGCTATTACTAAACCTAATCATCAAATCTTAGTCCTCCTCCATTAGTGTATATTTTTTCCATCAATATTTATCAGCAGATAATCAAAACTATGTTTTAAAGAGTCAAAAATTCATAACAAATATAATTTTCTAAATAGTAAATAAGAGGTTTGGTTATCAAAATAATCTGTATCACAGTGAGTCAACTAGAGAGTTGGGTACAAAGACAACCTGATGGAAAATCTGTTACGACAGGGAGTACCAGTGTGAACTTGGCTCCCTCATTCCTCCAGGTGGGTTTCTCTCTCTACCAAAATGTATTATTTTATTGAAGAAGATAAACTGTCCCAGACAGAGGAGCACTCCTTTTGATTTGAAGAGAATTTTCTAATGAGCAGGCAAAAGGAAATAATGTTGGCATTGAAAAATACTTAAGAATTTGAAAGCTTTTTAATTTTTTTTAATCAACCAAATATCTGTTTTTTGGGGGGAGAGGGTAAGAGATAAACCAAAGGACTTGTATGCATGCATATAAGCATAACCAATGGACACAGACAGTAGGGGGGTGAGGGCCTGTGCTGGGGGTGGGGGGGGGGGGGCGGGGCGGGGGAGCGAAAGTGGGCGGGAGAAGCCAAGGGGGAAAAAGGGAGACATATGTAATACTTTCAACAAAAAACAATTTTTAAAAAATTAAAAAAAAAGGAAGCGGGGGGAAAAAAAGAATCTAACTCAGAAATATGAGCCGGAATGAATCATAATTATTGAAATCCTATATTCCAATGTTAATTAATGTTTTTCCCCTGATCTATGAAAACTAAGGGGCAAACAAAAGAAGCCAGATTGCGCCAGCTATATTCCGAAGATAGTTGCTACAGAAATAGGTTGAGAAGTGTTTAGTGCAATAGTAAATCTTCAACTTCCAACTGTGAATGATGTACTCGAACTGTTCTTTGCACTCAAGAATAACTCAGCCAAAGAATAACAAACAAGTCACATATAAAAACAAGTTCAGCCCTAGCCTATGTGGCTCAGTGGATAGAGCGCTGGCCTGCAGAATGAAGGGTTCCAGGTTCAATTCCGGTCAAGGAATTGTAAAAATGGTTAGATCATTTGTCTGAGATTACCTCAGTTGCAGGCTCGATTTCCAGCCCTGGCCCCGGCCCCAGTAGGGGTAGAGACAACCAATCAATATGTCTCTCTCACCTGGATGTTTCCCTCTCTCTCTGTCTCTCCCCTTTCCTTCCACTCTCTCTAAAAAAATCAATGGAAAAACATCCTCCGGTGAGGATTAACAACAACAACAGCAGCAAAATAAATAAATAAATACATGCATGCACAAATCTTTTAAAAAATAAATAAGTAAAAACAAGTTCAACAAACTCAAAATGTCACATTAATGAACAGGAAAATTCATCATTTAATTGCTCATTTAAAAGAAAAAGACCAAATGACTGTTACATCTCCAAAGGAATAACAAATAGTATAATAATCATCATTTACTCATTGAATAGAAAGATAAAAGAGTTCCTCAATTCCACCCCCTAAAGTAGGCTTCAGGCAAAAATCACAAGGGGAATAGTCCACATTATTTAAAAATTCCATGATTTCCAAAGGTCAAATAATCCAGACAGATATTCTCAGCAGTTGGTATTCCTTAATGATCTTCTTCTCTCTCTCTCCATATGGCCTACAAAAGTCCTGCTTATTACCAAAATCTAAAAAGTCTCATTGCTGATCTCATTTTCTCTAAAAAAACTGCTAATCCACTGCCTTTAAAAACTCAGTCCATACTATGTGCCAGAAGCACTTTACATATGATAACTCATTAAATCCTCACAAAGATATCTGGAGTGAAAATTTACCTTCCCTCCAATACTACAGACACAGAAATTGAGGCTAAGAATGATTAGATCATTTATCTGAGGTTACCCAGCTAGTAAGTAGTAAGCTAGAATTCTAACAGGCAATTTGATCCCAGAATCCAGGATCCTGCCACCTAAGCCATATTGAAGTACAGAAATCTGAACAGCCTCTTGAAAGTGTAGTTAAGTTTTAGAAGTTTTGTAGAATTGCCATTTTTCCCATAAAACTGTGAGAACATTTAAAAAACAACACCGTATTCAATATCACTGAACTGATTTCTTCAGTGAATGGTTTTCAAGTCTTTAGCAACTAAAGACTGTCCATAAATCGTTTTTTAATCCTAAAAATTCCAGCTCTTACTTAAGTTTTAATTCAGTCTGGAGATGATTAATTGGACCTCTATAATATAACATAATTGTTAGATTAAAAGGTTCAAAGGAAGTAAATATTAAGAAAACATATTCATATTCTGAAGAAGGGTGTAAACAAACATCTAAAGGTCAATTTTAAAAGCAGGTTTTTAATTCATTCTTTCCCCAAAAGTGCAGAAGGCTCTACTTTGGAGTTAGCTAAAGGTAAATGCCAATATCCTTATCTGGTGGTCCTGAGTTAAGTCACCTAGGAATAGCAAAAGTAAGAAAGGCCTTAAAACAACCTGAGATGAGTGAACAAGTTTTCCTTTTTAGAGAAGGCACCTAAGAACTTGAACAGCACAGAATCCCCCTAAATGGGCAATTGTGTATTCTAAATTTGCCACAAATTACGGAGGGCACTATGCTTTCATTAATTTTAGTGACAGGCTAGAGTTTAAACACTTTAACAAATGTTTCATATGTGAGTATGTGGCAATAACTAACATTCAAGAAACAAAATATAACTTCCTGAAATACATTTTTGGTACATGCATAAAATATTAGCATATTTTACAACATATGTAGGATTTTTTTAAAAAAAAAAACTACATGAAATGAATTGATGATGAAGATGGATGTTTTTTACAAATTGTGAAAACACAAAGATTCACTATTAAAAGGATTTAGTGCATCTACATTTCAACATGGCTTAAGCATTATAAGGTAAATACTAAGAACAGCTGTGGATGCCAAAATGAAAAAGAAGCATGAGAGTAGGTGCATTGAACAAAAGAAGAAATATAAAAGGTAAGGATTAACTATATATATATATATATATATATATATATATATGAATGATATGTCTTCAATTCTTACAGAGAAAGTCAAAGTAACATGCAAAAAGTCAAACAGCTTGCCAGAACCGGTTTGGCTCAGTGGATAGAGCGTCGGTCTGCGGACTGAAAGGTCCCAGGTTCGTTCCGGTCAAGGGCATGTACCTGGGTTGCGGGCATATCCCCAGTAGGAGGTGTGCAGGAGGCAGCTGATCGATGTTTCTCTCTCATCGATGTTCCTAACTCTCTATCTCTCCCCCTTCCTCTCTGTAAAAAATCAATAAAATATTTAAAAAAAAAAAAAGTCAAACAGCTAGTAACTGATGGAGCAGAGATTCAAATTCACGTCTCTAATCCCTTTTAAAAGGCCACTTCTTCCAGTTTAGTACAAAACATAAGGTTAATATTTCAAACAAAAAGCAAATACACAAGACCCATTTTATAAGCTCCAGAAAACACACAATTAAAATGTTCCCCCTAGCCGAAACCGGTTTGGCTCAGTGGATAGAGCGTCGGCCTGCGGACTGAAAGGTCCCAGGTTCGATTCCGGTCAAGGGCATGTACCTGGGTTGCGGGCACATCCCCAGTAGGAGATGTGCAGGAGGCAGCTGATCGATGTTTCTCTCTCATCGATGTTTCTAGCTCTCTATCTCTCTCCCTTCCTCTCTGTAAAAAATCAATAAAATATATTTCAAAAAAAAATGTTCCCCCTAAATCAGTTTGCCTTCAAAACTTCTATCAATGATGGCAACAGCATCAATGACTTGAAATCCTAGAAACATAAACCAGTCAGCACACTACCCCTAATATTGTCAGTCTCTAAATCCTGTTCATTCTTTCTGTGAAATACCTCTTGTCAAATGCCTCTAAGACTGTCCTTCCATTCTCTCTGGCACTACTTTAGAACTGCGGAATATCTCTTTACTCCTGAGCTATTCCTTCATTCACTCGTGTACTCATTCAGACACTTATTAAGCACTCACTGAGGTACTGTGCTGGCACTGAATACAAACCACCATTCTAACAGGAGACAGAGACATTGATTATGTTGAATGCACTATTTTAATAATTCCAACACTTTATTAGGGCCTACTATGTGATAGCTGCTATTCCTACACACTATTGCCCCATTTATGTCCTCACAGTAACCCTAAAACATGGTTATAATAATCTTCTGCAAAAAAAAAATGGCCTAATTATTCAAGACCTATTATGAACTAGAAAATATGTGATACAGCCCTAGCTGGTTTGGCTCAGTGAATAGAGCGTCGGCCTGAGGACTGAAGAATACTGGGTTTGATTTAGGTCAAGGGCATGTACCGGCCGGGATGCGGAAGGCAATCAATCCATGTGTCTCTCTCACATCACTGTTTCTCTTTCTGTGCCTCTCCCCCTACCTCCACTCTCTCTAAAAATCAATGGGAAAATATCCTCCGGTAAGGATTAACTATATATATGATTAACTATATATATATATATATACATATATATATATATATATATATGAATGATATGTCTTCAATTCTTACAGAGAAAGTCAAAGTAACATGCAAAAAGTCAAACAGCTAATAACTGATGGAGCAGAGATTCAAATTCACGTCTCTAATCCCTTTTAAAAGGCCACTTCTTCCCCTACCAACTTGTATCTTGGCACCTGATGTTACACATGTAATCAACAACTACCCAACAATGATAAAGAGCAAAGTGTTGCTATATATGCTCTAAGTAGCCCCAGCCACACATACAAATATATCTAAAATAAAACTGTCTTGAAATACTGTTTATGCTTAGTGCCTGCAATGGACTCTAATTATTTTCTCTTCTCTTCTATTTCACTTAAAATAAAATACTGGTCAATTCCAACTAATTTTATTTCACAACCACTTCTGAGTAGCAACCCAAAGTTTGAAATACACAGCTATAAGGGATACAGGCCAAATAAGATGGAGAATTACCCTCAAGAATATTTACTTAAGTTGAAGACATAACAGTAAAACACAAACCTTTCCTCTCCCCAGAACCTTTCCTGCCCCCACCTCAACTGCTGGAATAGAAGAACAGAAATACCTGTTGCTCCCCTGAACTTCCCTATCATAGAAGATACCAATAAATTGTCTAGGGCAACAGGGGGCCAGTTCACTGTCCCTCAGACTGCTGGAGGGCGGACTATAGTTTAAAAAAAAAAACTATGAACAAATTCCTATGCACACTGCACATATCTTATTTTGAAGTAAAAAAAAACAAACAGGAACAAATACAATATTTGTATTTGCATGTGGCCTGCGGGCCGTAGTTTGAGGACCCCTGGTCTAGGGTGTAGATATGACAACAAACACTCAGCAAACAGTTGTCGAATGAATGAGTTAGGGCAGCATAAAAGTATTATGGATTTCCAGAAGAGAAATTACATAGCATAAGCTCTCTCCCCACCTACATCATAACCCTATAAGGGCAGAAACAACCTTTATTGAACATACCAAGAGCTCAAAAATGTTTGTAGGTGTTCTATTAAGAAAAACAAACAAACAAACAAACACTGAACTACAGACTGACCACATTCATGTGGAAAAGCAGATAAACAAGAATCTTTGCCAAAGAAAATCAAGGGCTAAATTTCCAGCTCCAATAACAAGTTTATTATTATTGGCCTCCACTCTCAATCCTTACTATTCAATGTGTGGCTCTTAGTCTAGCAGCATCTATATTACCTGGGAATTTGTTAGACATGCAAAATCCCGGGCCCCACCCAGACCTGCTAAATCAGAACCCCTATTTTAACATGCTTGCCCAGGAGATTCCTAACACGGTCAAGATTGAAAAGCATCAGTCTATATGATAAAAATAAAACTGGCTTCTGAAATCTCAGAGATAGTTACCATCTTCTCCTGTGTTTTCTCTGTAATAAGTAATCAAACTGTTAAAGTACTACAAGTATGGCTATGACACATTTCTAGGCACAGTAGGGTATAAATTCAAATCATTACTGAATGAGAGGTAAGAATTAACTACCCATTGAATACTGAATGAAACTTTCAGGAAACACCAACAACATGACCTCTGCCTTCTTAGGACACAGACGCTATTGGGCGACAAAATAAAGAGACTGAACATCAATAACCAAAGTAATAAATCTTTAATACCAAGGACCAGGGCATTAAAAAACAAAAACGATCCTGGTGAGAGCATTTAAGAACAAACTTCCTTACCATTTCTCAGTGATACATACACATATTTTCAAATATCCTCTATTAAAAACTCCAAACTCGGATTGCCCTGCATGTAAGCTGAATAATTAGAGGACCTAGCTGACATAAACTTCACTAACTCTAATCACCTTCACTGACTCTAAGACTGGAAACACCCTTTAAATCACCACGCAAAAAATCTCAACCAGGTGTCTGCTTTGTGAGCTTGCAGAAAAGGTGCAAAAGCCTCAAGCCACAACCCTGCCATTCCAAACTGAGATAAGATCTGTGGTCACATGGACTTGCTGTCAAATACGTCCTTAAAAAAAAAAAAAAATGAGGATGGGGGGAACAGAGGGATTTTATATGAGGAAAGATTGCAGGCCATTTCTCGTCGCCTCGCTGACCTCTCCGAGACCTCCAGGCAGGAGCGAACAAAAATTACGCAGGTCCCTGTAGTCACAATTTTAAGTGTTCTAAACTTAATCCCAGACTTGGGAGCCCATCCTCTCCCCCCAAAAACAGGCATTTAGATGACAGCTCAACCTCTAATTCCCCTCCCCCTTCTCCCCACCCCCCGGAGTAGGATTTGGGACATCTGCCCCCTTGGGACCTCCCCTACCCCAATACCCTCCCCCCCAAAAAAAACAACCAACACTCTGACCCCTCCAAATGAGAAACAGACACAGGGCGAGTCCCCCAAGCCTCTCGGGAGCAGGACTGCACCCCGGGCCCACCCCTCCACACTAAACTCGCCCCGGGGGAGGGGCTGCCGGGTCTCACCAAGTACAGAGGGATATAGATCCTCAGGGACTCCTCCAGGGCGCCCCCCGTGATCTGCAAGAAGGAAACCCCGCAGGACGGGTGCCAAGTGTGGCCGATCTCGTAGCAGTTATGAGGGATGGACTTGCTGAGCGCCGCCATGACGAGGAGAAGCGCGGAGGGGACGCCGAGGGGTGAGCCGAAGTTGGGAGGGAGGTGGGAAGGAGGACGGGTGCGCGCGCCCAACCACCGCGGGCGCCGGGGGCGGGCCCCGGGAGGTGGGGGATGGAGGGGAAAGGTCACGCGAGCGGGGTTACTCGGGGCCGAAGTCCTCGGATGTTGAGCACTCGGCGTATCGCAGCTCGAGGGGGCGGGGCGCGCACCGGGAGGCGGAGAGAGGCGGAGCGTGCGCGCTCCCGCCAGCGGGGCCTCCGGCGGAGGCGCGCGCCCGCCTCTCCAAGTCCGGCCGGGCGCGCGGCGCGGAAGGTGTGCGCGCGCTGCTCTGGGACGCGCCTGCCGCCCTCGGCCCCGCCCTGGAAACAGAAGGCTGGCTTGGATGTGCAACGTTGGTGACTTGGGTCACATGGCACGACAGTCCTTGTCCTCTCCAAGCACGGCCAAGTAGAACTAAGGGTAGTGGAAGAAAGGGATTAAAAGTTTTTGTTGGGAGCTGGGGAGGGAAGCTGGTTGCCAGGGCAGAGCCTGACAACGACACTGGGCAGCACCCCTTCTCTAGAGTGCCAGGTAATGACTAGCTAAGGCTGCCTGCTGGTTGCAACCGCACTGCTCCCAATTGCTGGGCTTTCTAAGCTCTCTGGGGCCTGAGAGGGCTTGAGAAATGTTTGCTCTCTCCATACACTTCCTGCTGGGGAAAGGGCCACAGGTCATCCTGTACAATCCCTGGGACACTGAGCAGTCCTGTCTGTTGCACCCAGGACAAGTGCTCATCATCCAATTAGTACACACCTGACTAGAGAGCTTTGCCAACAACTGTCATGACAAGTGAGCTGTGTGTCCTACGAGTCATACAACCACTCTACATGTCAGTTTCCTCACCTTCAATAACCTCCCGGTTTCCTTGGAATTCTAAGTTCCATAGTTTCTTAATGCAGGAGCTTCTTACCTTTAGATCAGTGGTTCTCAACCTTGGCTGCACATTAGAATCACCTGGGAATCTTTTTAAAATTCTGATTTCTGGGCCTCATCCTCCAGAAATTCTGTTTCTTTGTTACTAATATTGTGGCCCCATCCCATAACAAGAACAGAATTTCCGGAGATGATGCCCAGAAATCAGGATTTTAAAAAGATTCCCAGGTGATTCTAATGTGCAGCCAAGGTTGAGAACCACTGCTTTAGATTGTGAACGAAAGGGGCCACATGCTGACCTGACAATCTCAGGGGAGGCCTGCATGGCAGTCTTGCAAACTCAGAGACCTAAAGTAACCACAAAGGATGGTCTGAAATTAAACTTTAACTAAAAGCAGTTATGGTGGGCAGTTACGTCCTAGGCCAGTATCTTCACTGACAAGGTCAACCTTTACCTTAACTGAGCCTATCTGTCTTTTTGCATCTATGATAACACGCCCTTGAAATGTCTGGGAAACTTGTAACTTTCCTTTTTCTGGAGCCCCTGGGGCACAACCAAATGTGCTGGGCGCCAGGACAGATACCATAAATTCCTTCATCATCATGTTAATTGATCCTGCACCCACCTAAGTATGTGTCCATCATTTTACTTTTTATCCAATCCCAGGGGTTTCCCTGCTTTGCTTATTCCTCCTCCTTAATCTATCACCAATGAATTTCATGTAACCCACCTATGTCCCTCCTTTTATTGCAAATGTATAAATACAAATGTAACCCCACCATTCTCCGGAGCATTATCTCAATTCGTTGAGGTTCTGCTTCCCGACATATGTCGACAGTTTGGCTCAAATAAACTCACAAAAATTCTTTACAGGTTTGAGTGGTTTTTACGTTAACATTACGAACCCTATTTTAATATAGTCTTCCTTCATTCATTCTACAAATATTTACTGAGCACATTCTATTTTACAGGAACCATAGGTTCACATGTGAACAAGAGAGACAAGTTTTCCACCCACCCCTCCTTCTCCTCCTTCCAGTGCCACAGAGCCAGAGCTGCCACTACAGCCATAGGCACTGTGCTATGGCTTATGGAGTTGCAATGAATGATGAAGTCACTAAAGTTTTTAATGATATTGTCAACTGATGGTTGTCGGTGTCAATTCAACACCAACAGGAATTCCCAGTTTAGTGTGCGGTGAAGAAGGAAACTTTATTGAGTGCAAACAGCTCAACTGTGATACAGCACAGCTGTGAAACAGCTCAATAGTGTTACAGCTCAATTATGAAGCAGCAGTAGCCGTGGAACAGCACTGCTACAGGGGGCCCTGGGACCAGGCCCCTTTCCTGCTAGGCAGTTCCACCCTGCTCTGGTCTGCACTGCTCTGCCCTGTGCTGGTCTGCTGGGGCCAGGGAACACAGTCTTCAGTCTTCCACAAATAGGAAAGGTGCCAGAGAGGAGCTGACTTATGTAGACAGAAGTACCTGATTAGTTTGTCCGCATGCAAATGAGGACTCCAAATCCTTTAAGTTTTATTAATCAGTCAGAATGGAGACTCTTTGAGTGATTGGTGAGGATGATCATATATAGCTGCACAGGTCCAGTTAGACAGGGAAAGCCTCAGTCCTGTTGGCTGGCATGCTACTCCAGGAACTTCCTTATAAGAGCTGGCTCAGATAACAGGAACACGGTGCAGGCAGCCAGCTAGTGCAGAAGGCGGGCACCTTAGTGCAGGATTCTCCCTGAAGTGTGGGTTGCGTGAGAGGCCCCTGTGTAGAAATGGCTGTAGGCTCTGTTTTTTTTGTTTGTTTCTTTGTTTCAATTGAGCCCAGGCAAGTCCTTCTCAGTAGGTATCTTTTTTCTCAGGATCCACAATATGAAAGTGAGCATATCTTCTACATAAGAGGACATCAAAACAAGAAAGAAAGCAGTTCTCTTCTCTTTAAGAGTGACAAGAGACAAATAATCGCAGAGAGCGTAGAGTAGATCTTGGTGGGTGACACTGTAGAGAACCCCTACACATCTTTTGTGAAGTTGCTGCCTCTGAATGACTGTCGATTTGCTTTGCAAGATGGGACACACAAAACTAAAGTCTAAGAAAGAAGATCTAGTGTTTATATTCTGGGCTTCCGAAAGTACACCTTTGAAAAGCATGGTGATTTATGCTAGCTCTAAATATGCCATTTAAAAAAAACTTACCGGTATTAAACATGATTGGCTTGGATGATATTAAGGATGTTCATCACTTGGAAAGAAATGGGGAGGCCATGTAGTATCCTTGCTTAAGGAAAATCCTTTATTAAATGACAGTCAAATGCCATCTGAATGTTAAGAAACTCCCACTTCTTCAGCTCAGTCATTGGAATAGTATTAGGTTTGGGGTTTTTTTTCCCCCTTCCCAATAGTCCCTTCTAAAACAATGAATGAAGGAAATATTAATCTAAGCAGCCTATCAGTGATTGCCGTTAAACTGTTAACAGTAATACTGTTACTTTAACGTAAAACTCAAGAAATGCTTTTCTATCATATGTTAACCAAAACAACTGGTTATATGCCTCTCTTGCAGCAAGCATTACAATGAATATGGTTGTCAAGGTGAATGGCTTAGAATACTGCAAAGGGTAAGCTAATTGAGTTCCCTACCGCTAGCATTCTAGAGAGGGAAGATGGACTATAAACAAGAAATCTAAACAAGATAATATAAGCTAGGTGTAATAATAATATAAGATAGCAGAAAGTCAATAAGATAATACAAGATAGTCGTTTAAAGGAAACGAAAGAGGAAGAGTCATTAGATGAAAAGCCCAAAATAACAGTGGTGAAGACATACAAATTTCTCAATCAGGTAAATATAAACTGACTTAGGCTAAGACAGTGGCTCCATAACCATCAGGGATCCCAGACTCCTCTATTGCTCTGCTATTACCTGTGATTTCCACCCTGACTTATAAGAGGGCTGCTTCACCTCGAGCCATGACATCCACATGCTAGGCAGGAAAACCAGCAAAAGAGGACATACTTCTCTTTAAGAAAACTTCCCAAAAGATGTATGCAAAGTACTTCTCTTTACATTCCATTGGCCCAAGTTTAGTCACATGGCCACACTTGGTTGCAAGAGAGGCTGGGAAATGTAGTCTTTGTTTATTGGTTGGACTACTGCCAGCTAACTTTTCAAGTTTCATTACTGAGTAAAATAAGAAGAACAGATACTAGGGACAGCCAGCATTGCCCTACACAGTTCTATGCCTCTGGCTACCCAAATATCAGAGCACATCCTGCTTCCCACAGATAAATATACCTTCCCCTTTCCAAGGGGACAGCCTAAAGTCCTGTGCAGTTATTCCAGCAGCTTCCTCAGGACCTAATACAGCTCTCATGCTCAAGTTATCCTCCCCCCGCCCTGTAACACACCTAATACACAATGGTAGGATAGGAGCAGATAATTACAATGATTTTTTTTTTAAATTCTCCAATGAAAATAGAATCAGAAATACAGCATGAATTTGTCCTCAGAAATTACAGGAAGAGCAATTATCCTACCTAATTTCAATAATCCACGGCTTGTGGGCGCTGGCGCTGTCCCTCATCAGGGAGCAGCGTCCCACCAAGATCCAGAAAAAAAAAAAAAAGAGCATTTGGGGTTTTTCTTTTTAATGCCTGCTTTGGATTGAGTAAATGCATTACGTGCGTCACCACAATGGACCCAGAGAAGCTCCTTGTCTCATCGTTCCAAAGACTTAGAGTTGCCCCAATGACAGAAAAGCGGAAAAAAGAAGAAAAGAAAGGCTATGCAAGGGACTGAGGTGCCAACATGGGGTCAGCTGAAGAAGTTAACAACTGAGGCCCAACAGATGGTAGAAAAGCAAGAAGTGGAAGCTACTCTCTCAGCCAAGTCCGAGGACTCTGAGTAAATCAGCAAAAGAAACTTTCATTTAGCAGAAACTCACTTATTTCGTCAAATGGAAAGACTTACTTACAGGAGCCTGGAAGGGACCTGATGTACTTTTAACCTGGGGAAGAGGAGATGCTTGTATGTTTCCACAGGATGCAGACTCACCTGTGTTGATTCCAGACTGTCTAATCCGACCTTATGTCACACCACCCTCCGTCTCCTCCTCATCCTCCTCCTTCCCGGTATCATCCATATCAGCCAACCCAGAGGGCACAGCTGACTCCTCCCCAGACACCGACACCACCATCAAGCACAGCCCTGGTGGACCCATGATCCAGCCCTTCAACACGCTGACGCTTTGGGAAGCCCATCACCAATGACGCCGCCTGCTAGCCAGATCAACAAGGACAACCAAACCCCCGACTTGAGGACAGCTGAAATCCCTTGACTGAAGAGACCAGCAACCTTCTACAAGAACAAGGCTCCTTGTGGACTCCATCAACTATGTTTATAGCTATGCTCGCTATCATTGCTTGTCAGTCTTCTTCCAAGTCTTAAACAACCCAATCCGAGAGGTGGCTGATGATTTACATGTGCTATCATTTAAAAAATAAAAAAGGGGGAATTTGCCGGAAGCCGGTCCATCCTTGCTGCTTGACACAGTCGCTGCAGGGAAGAAACATCTGCACAGCGTATGTTTCAAGGGACCTGGCGTACATGGCATACTGTTCTTAATATGTTTGCTTCCCTTGGCGCTTTGTGTTTTAACCAAGGTCACCTCTCCGAGAAAGGTTGTTTCCCCAGGTAGGAATTTTTCCCTGAAGTTAGGGAGGGAATAAAACCTCTTAACTAAGTGCCAGGCGGGTAGTTAATCACTTTAACTATGAACAATCACGCTTAAGCTACATAATCTTTACTCCCTGGAATGGAGATAAGAAATGCCCTAACCTTTGGAATAGAAATTGATAGGATTAAAATCAACTGGTATAAATACAGATGTAACAAGACAATAAGAGACAGAACCTAGAGACAGAACCTAGCAAGAAAACATGGCAAGAGAACCTGACTAGAACCTGGCGACAGAACCTGACTGGAGATTCGGGCTAGAACCTGGCTGCAGAACCTAGCAAGAGAACCTGGCTGAAGAACCTAGAGACAGAACCTAGCGAGAGAACCTGGGTGAAGAACCTAGAGACAGAACCTAGGGACAGAACCTAGACACAGAGCCTAGAGACAGAACCTAGCAAGAGAACATGGCAAAAGATCCTGGACAGAACCTGGCTACAGAACTTGGCTGGAGAACCTAGACAGAACATGGCAAGAGATCCTGGACAGAACCTGGCTATGATGATCAACTGAACGCTGTCTCTGTGTCATTCCTTCTTCGCCAACTCCGTCCACACCTTTGGGGACCCCTGGACCTGCTGGGGTTGGACCCCAGCAGAAAATCCGATGTTCTGCAAGAAATTTCTAAATGGGAGCCTGTTTTTAAAAGGAAAAAGATAAAATGTGTTACACATCAACCCCCAAATTGCTAACATGTTTAAAATAAAGTAAAATGCCAAATATACATAACAAACCATCATGTTAGGATGTATAAAACTTAAAGAATAGCATTTTCATCACCAAACAATTAATGTGGTTGCTATCAGTTGCTTTTGAATGCAATAGCTCATGTAGTTTGTGTGCATAATGATAAACATTATAATGTTTACCATGTGGCACAGAAAATACCAAAAACTAAGGAAAATTTTTATATACAATTAAAAGCAGGCAATTTATTTTAATTAACTGTTAAATGGAGACTTGAAGCTTAAAGATATTTGAGAAGCGAAGGGCACAGTTATTGTTGCCACAGGTGTTAGATGACAGTGTTAATGAGTTGGATGGCAAAGAGACAATTTCAGACCAACATTCAGATTCAAAGGAGTTGAGTCGCTGCTGTAGAGACTCCAGAATGGGAACGCATTGATACAGGTCTCAGGGAAGATTATCTGTGCTTTTAGATTGGGGAAAAAAAATTGCAAAATGGGGCAGTTTGTAAACCAGTAGTTTACATTTGTATATTGCTTTATATGGTATTATATATAAGACTTATCAGGCTGTTTTTTAAAAAATATATTTTATTGATTTTTTACAGAGAGGAGGGGAGAGGGATAGAGAGTTAGAAACATCGATGAGAGAGAAACATCAATCAGCTGCCTCCTGCACACCCCCCTTACTGAGGATGTGCCCGCAACCAAGGTACATGCCCTTGACTGGAATCGAACCTGGGATTCTTCAGTCTGTAGGCCGATGCTCTATCCACTGAGCCAAACCAGTTAGGGCAGGCTGTTTTGTTTTGTTTTTAAAGAAAGGCTCCTCATCAAGTTGCCACCACATTTACTGGTGATGTTACAGACTGTGTCTGCATGGGCCATTTATACTTTTAGGCCGCCGATGTGCCTATGACCAGTAGCTTGACTAGATACTCTCTTGGGACTTCAATGTTGTTTCTTTTCATTAAAAAAAAAATAAGAAAAAAAAAGCTTCGGAGTTCATCAACAAGGTGCAGCAAAGAGTTTCTTCAAAGAAGACACACAGCAAATGAAGGAAACTAATTTGGCAATTTGTGGCTGAATTCAAAGGCTTTGAAGATCTGCCAAGCTGAAAATTGTTGCCCTTGAAAGATTCTGGTTTGAAGATATCGATGGAAAAGAATCTCATGCAGAGGACTTAACAACACCAAAGTATTCAGTTTTACATGCAGTCATTGACAAAATGTGTATCGGGCATGAGCACAATGACAAAGCCACAGGGGCACCTCGATTCCAGCAGCATTCAGATACACATTCTCTTTGTTGATACTAGGCAAGCTTTCCAAAATAGCTGCATATAATTCTGATTTTGCTGCCAATTTTGGTTGCAACGTAACTTTACATTTTTCTTCACGTTATTTTATTTTAAATATTATATTCCATTTTAAGATGTAAATGTAAATTTTTGCCATATAAGCATTGAAAGTTTTTGTATTGCGAGATTCTTATACTCTTTTGGTCCAAGCAGGTAGTGCTTCTGCCAATATAATGCTCTTTAAAAGTTGGGGGGATTCCTATATATCAAATTATAACCACTCTATTTTTAAAAGACCATACTCACAAATCTCTTTGAAAGACATTTTCCATCTCAAGCTGAGAGTCAGCAAACTGTTGGAAAACGCCCTTGAAATATTTAGAAGCCCTCTTATCAAGCTGACAGAGTCTAAGGAGAATAGTCTTAAACATCTCTACAGTCTTAAAGAAGAGTCTTACAGCTGCACCCTGGATTGAATCTTTGCCTTAAAGCAATCTTTACTCTCAGATTTTTTAATTATTATTATTATTTTTTTTAGCATCTGGAGAAACTGGGAATGAAAAACAGTTTTATTTTTTACTAGGTTTTTTTATATTGCCTCTAAATTCTTAAAAATTAAATAATTCTTTATTCTTATCTCTACCTATGTGTTATCACACATAATTTTTAAAAATCGACTGATACTTTTAACATTCTGCCTGGAAATTTCCTTAACCAAATGCACCAGTGTGTCAGAGATATTTTTTATTTTCCACAATTCAGCAGACAAAAGTGTTGCCAAATTTTTCTCCACTACATAACAAGGGTGCCTTTTTCTCCATCCTCTGATAAAGAATTTTCTCACTGTCCTCCAAGCCTTCAAGAAGTCTACAAAATGCTCTCAAATAACCTTACAAAACATCCAGGCACACTGTCCTTAGAATTCCCAGCGTCTGTATTAGTTTGATGATGTTATCAGCACTTGGAGAATATGGTGAAGGACACCAGCCTCCCCCACTTCAAACTCCTACTGCTCCCACCACAGAATTTGAAAGTAAAAGATTTATGATTATTCTTTGAGATGAAAAATACAAAATCCACATAGAATAGTTAGAAACAAATATCTAAAAGTAATGCCTCAAAAGCCAGTCACGTCTGTCTAAAAAGTTAGACTGTGTCAATAACATGCCTAAAAGAAAAGTTGATAGGAATGGAAGTACAAAAAGGACAGCCGCCGAGGCAATTCAGGCATATACTTAGGGGAGTGGAAACTGCAGTGCAAGGACCTTGCACTGACAAAACCATCTTTACGATGACGTGGATACACAAGGGAGCTCTGTTGGAAGGATGTCACTAAGCATGTGATCCATCTAACAATTGTCCTTCTACTGAGAACACGTGCTCCAAACCAACTTTGATTCTGGCTTGATTTCCCATGCAGGCCTGTCTCGAAGGAGAGAAAGGGCTTGATCATAGCAACATCAACACCCTAGTTTGTATGAGAGGGCTTCTTTTTACTCTCCCTGTCATTTAATAAATGGGAATTTTGATTTATACATTCATTTATAAGCTTGTTTTATGTCGCTTAGCCTTGTTTTGTGACAGAGCCTCCCTTGGTGTGCTGACAAAACCTGGTTTCTGACCTTGGCAGTTTGTGGGTATTAGCCAAGAATGTTAAGCTATACCAGTGGTCGGCAAACTGCGGCTCGAGAGCCACATGCAGCTCTTTGGCCCCTTGAGTGTGGCTCTTCCTAAGCCTTAGGAGTACCCTAATTAAGTTAATAACAATGTACCTACCTATATAGTTTAAGTTTAAAAAATTTGGCTTTCAAAAGAAATTTCAATCGTGGTACTGTTGATATTTGGCTCTGTTGACTAATGAGTTTGCCGACCACTAAGCTATACCATCTTTATTGGGCCTTCAGTGGTTGCTTTCCCCCCCTTATTTGATTATTTTATGCATAATTTTTAGTTGTTGCACATAGTAACATACAAGAAATTTAAGTGTACAGCTTTATGAATATTTTGCATTTACCTTCACTTCTGAGACAACTATCCAGAAAGGAGTTCTCTGTGCCCCTTCCCAGTGAATACACCTGTGAACAGAGATACCCTTTATCCTGACTCTTATCACCATAGCTTCATTTTGCCTTTTTCTCACATTTACATTAATGAAAGCATCCTATATAATAAAAGGCTAATATGCAAATTGTCCCCTCGGGAGTTCGACCGACTGGGAGTTCAACTACTCACTATGATGTGCACTGACCACCAAGGGGCAGCACGGAATGAAGGAAGGCCCTGGCCAGCAGCTGGAAGGCCCCAATCGGCCCTGATCACTAGCCAGGCCTAGGGACCCTACCTGTGCACAAATTTTTTGCACTGGGCCTCTAGTACATTAATATTTTCTTTATGTCTGGCTTCTCTCACTCAAGAGTTTGTGCATGTTAGTGTGTATAACTGTAATTCATTCTTTTTTATAGCTATGTAATACTCTACTGTATGAACACAGCACAATTTTTTTCATTCCAGGACATTTGGGTTAATGTAAATTTTGATCTATTAGGACTAAACCTAATCTGATCATTCTTTTTTAAAAAATATATGTTTTGATTGATTTTCAGAGAGAGAGGAAGGGAGAGGGATAGAGAGGTAGAAACATCAATGAGAGAGAAGCATTGATTGGCTGCCTCCTGCACTCCTGCTATTGGGGATGGAGCCCAAAATTCTGGCATGTGTCTTAACTGAGAATCAAACCAGCAACCTGTTGCTTTGTTCATGGGTTGATGTTCAATCACTAAGCCACATGGGCGGGCCTGATCATTCTTTTGTTTGTCTTTTTGTAGGCATATGCTTTTGTTTCTCTTGAGCATATTTCTAGGAGTTATTAGGTCATGGGGCAGGCATATGTGTAGCTTTAGTAGTTACTGATTAATTGTTCTTCTTTTAAAGGGCCAGGACTTGAAGTGGTTTACATTTCTCTGCTTACATCCATGTTCAGAACCTGTCCCCAACCTAACTTCAAAGGATGATGGGAAATGAAAAGGAAGGTAAATGAGATTTGTTTAGTATTTACCACTGTCTCAGCCAAACACAACAACCCCAGGGGCAGGCTACCTGTGAAACAACTGGCTATTCTTCTCAGTTTATTTTCCTTTGCCCTCGTGGGCTGCATGACCTGCCCTTTTTCTTTTTTATAATCTTTATTGTTGAGAATATTACAGATGTCCCCAGTTTTTTCCCCATAGCCCCCTCCACCCAGTTCCCATCCTGCCCCAGACCTTCACCATCCTATTGTCTGTGTCCATGGGTGATGCATATAAATTCTTTGTTTAATCTCCCTCCACCTGGCTCCCGTTCCCCTTCCCTCTGAGATTCCATAGTCTGTTCCATGTTTCCATGCCTCCAGTTCTATTTTATTCATCAGTTTACTTTGTTCATTAGATTCCACATATAAGTAAGATCATGTGATATTTATCTTTCTCTGGCTGGCTTATTTTACTTACCATAATACTCTCCAGGTCCCTCCACGTTGTTTCAAAGGGTAAGCGATCCTTCTTTGACCCTCCTTTTTCAAATGCATAGATGTGCAACTGTACAGCTTGTTTTAAATGAACGAATGCAAGCTGATCGTCATCACTAACAGCAATAGACTGATTGCGTCGTTCTCACCCACCCCCAATTCGTGTTGAAATTCTAACTCACAATGCGGTGGTATTAGGAGATGGGGCCTCTGAGATGTGACTAGATAACGAGATGTAGCCATCAGGAAAGGGATTAGTGCTTTTATAAAAGAGACACCAAGGACCTCTATCAATAGCTTCCACCTTGTGAGAACACAGCCCAAAGGCACAGGCTGTGAACCAGGAAGCTGGTCCTCACCTGACATGGAATCAGTGGGTGCCTTCATCATGGACTCCCCAGCTTCCAAAACAGTGAGAAATAATTGTTTGTTGTTTAAGTCACTCGGTCTGTGGTATTTTTGTTATATCAGCCCCGACAAGCTAAGACACTTACATTTTAAAAATTTAATACAACTCCCTCTCACTGTAAGCTCCTTGAAGGCAAAATCTACTTCTGGTTCTTCTTTGTTACTTTCTGTACCACGTAGCACAGTGCCTTGCACATAGAACAAACGTTTTACAATAAAATATTGAATAAATAGTAAATGAAAGACTTGGCAGAGAGAAATTTCAAAGCACTGCATCTTCTCCTTAAAGAAGAAAGCAAACCTATCCGGTGTGGCTCAGTGGTTGAGCATCAACCTATGAACCAGAAGATCATGGTTTGATTCCCAGTCAGGGTACATGCCCGGGTAGCAGGCTCGATCCCCAGTAGAGGGTGTGCAGGAAGCAGCCGATCAATGATTCTCTCTCATCATTAATGTTTCTATCTCTCTCTCCCTCTCCCTTCCTCTTTGAAATCAATAAAAATATTTTTTAAGAAAAGAAGAAAGCAAGACAAAAATATTTAGAATTCATTTCTTATTGATTTGCTTGCTTTGGGTTTACTTCCTTAACTCCTTAACTTCCAGTTTCTTAGAGGCAAAATCTATGGCCTATTTGTCATCTTTATATTTTCCCTCAGCACCTAGAATGCTAGTGTGAAACTGCAATATTTTGAGGGAACAAATAACTGACTCCCATATCGAATTTTTGGTTTACCATCCCAGGCCACCTCAGTCTATAGTTTCTAGAAATGGTCTTTTACACTTTATTTTTAAAAATATTGGAACAACATGAGTCTGATCTCAAGCTTCTGATCCTCTCAAACTATCCATGAGCACATAAAACTATCCATAGGCTCCACAATTCTGTAATATCTACAAGTTATTATAGTTCCATGAGCCTGGAATTCATGGAAAGTAGCTAAATTCTTATTGTCTCCTCAGCCTCCTTGAGCTTCAATTAGCCTTAATTTTTTTCTAATAAATGATCATTATTTTGATTAAAATATAAAAACAAAAGAGGAGTTCATCATTTTTGCATTCTGCTTATCGCCCATTTAGATTACATTATTGGCCTCCAAAACGTAGGGCCTACTTCTTCTCTTACCTAAGTCCAAATCTAACTACAATGTTCTATTTGTTGACCATAATGAGACTTAAACAATTATTCATTTGGAGGTGTAGCTACATCCATAGAGTTCTTACTGCTATTCTGGTGTGTTCTTCCTTGGTGAGTGCCTCTATGTATGACACAAAGTACCAGTATTTTATTTTTCTTTGTGAAAACTCTATGTTATTTTTTAACAATACTTTTTGAAATTCTGGTACTTAAAACTGTAAAGTACTTTGAAGGTAGGGACCATCTCTTGTATTTCTTTGTATGTCAGATGGTGCTCTAGTAGGTTGTCTATATAATCTTTTCAAATAAAGGCTATTGTTTGCCTCTCTGCAATTGATGTTACCCATGGGGATACAACCCAGCCAGCGTGGCTCAATGGCTGAGTGTTGACCTATGAACCAGGAGGTCACGGTTTGTTCCAGGTCAGGACACATGACCAGATTGTGTGTCCTTCCTTGGTGAGGTGCCTTTTTTTCTAACTTGATTTTTTAACTTTTCACAAGTTAGAAAAGTAAGATGGCTCGATCCACCCTCAGTTTGGGGCATGCAGGAGCCAGCCAATCAATGCTCATTGATGTTTCTATTTCTTTCTCCCTTCCTCTCTCTGAAATCAATAAAAATATATTAAAAGATGGGGATACAGTTTTGCTTTAAGTGGGGGTACATCTATACTAATAAAAGGGTAATATGCTAATTAGACTGGACATCTTCCGCACGTCCTTCTGGACAAAGACACAGTGGCAGGGGCCAAGGCAGAGGTTGTTAGGGGTGACCAGGCCGGCAGGGGAGGGCAGTTAGGGGCAAGCAGGCTGGCAGGGGAGGGCAGTTAGGGGCGATCAGGCTGGCAGGCAGAGGCGGTTAGGGGTGATCAGGCAGGCAGGCGAGTGGTTAGGAGCCAGCAGTCCAGGATTAGAGAAGGTGCAGGCCAGGCTGAGGGACCCCCGCACCCATGCACGAATTTTGTGCACTGAGCCTCTAGTTTTAAATAATTTAGAGAATTAATAGATATCAAATGAATTAAGTTCTTCCAAACTACAATATCCTCCAAAATAATTGTATGTCTTTAGTGCCTACCCCAGTATCTACTACATAAGCACACTCAAGTATTTGCTGAATTAATAAAACACAATTTAAAGTATACCTTTATAGTTAAACGTCTGTAGTTAGCACTCTACAGTACTCTAATTTGAAGATTTAGTAATAGGCCTTTTTCTCTCTCAGAACTTTTCAGTACCTGTTTTCTCAAAGTCTTAAGTACATGTCTAAACCTGTCCAGCAATTACATTCTTAACATATTAGAATGTTACAAATTCTAAGATGACGTAATACTTTTTGTCAAGGATCTTATCACTCTCACTGTACAAATCAGTGCTCCACCATGGTTAGAATCAAGTTCAAAGGCAGAGGTTTCCCTCATTAAGATTACCTTATGAAAAATAAAATTATCTGCAAGGATTTATTTGATGGTCTGCTTTTAATGGAACAAGACCTGAAGAGTTGAAGAGTTTCTTCATTACTAAATCTGTTTAAATTAGTTCGTGATCAGTTTTGGAAAAGTATTTTGCACATGGTCTGAAGGACAAAGCCATTTCTCCTGTGCATTCAAAGTAATGCTTATTTTCTGTCATTTGCAAAATAAAATTCACAACCAAATTATTTCCATTTTTTTGTCCTCTTTAAAATACTGTACCTCATATGCTTGTAGCCAGTCTATAAGTTAGCAATATTTTTAGAAGTCATTTTGGTAGCATCTTCATCTTTGACCCAACAATTCTAATTCTAGCCCTCTATTCTATAGAAATACTGACAAAAAATTTCTCCAAGTATTATTTATAAGAGCACAACTATTAAAAATAATATAAATGTCCATGTTAGGAGTGTGTTAAATAAATAATGATACATCCATGTTATAGAATCTAATAGTAAAAAGAGTAAGGTAGATCTGCATATAACAATATTGAAGGATGTATACTATATTCCATTGAAAGAGGGGGGCGAGGAGAAACCAAGAAGCCATTTTATTTAGAGGGAGCTTGTTGTTTAAAGAATAAAAGGTATTTTGTATGTATGTATGTATTTGTGAACATGTTTACATGGGCATTAAAAAGGTATAGGAGAATACGCAACAAATAAAAGATTATGACAGAGCTCTTTCACTTCATATTTTATATATTACTATATTATTAAATTTTTCCCAATTAATATACATTATACTTGCATTCCAACACTCCCTTCTGTATTTTTTTTTTCTTACTAGAGTTTATTTTAGGTCAGAAGTGCTAATTGTTCTATGTTCATATGTTCAATTTTACCCTCACTCTACCTCAAACTAATGATAATTTCATTATAAATATAATTATAGATTCAAAGGTAATTTCCCTTCAGTGTTTAAAAAATATTTCTTCGTTGTTTTCGTGCAAAGGATTTTTCTAATTCGATTCCAGTGCTATTTGTTATTTGTCTTTCTACTCTGGTTGTTTTGGGGTTTTCCTTTTATTGCTGATGTTTTACCTTGTGTTTCTTATCATGCTTCTTTATTTCATTTTTTGTATTATTCTGCTAGAATTTAGCAAACTCTTTTAATCAGAAGTATCACGTGTTTTTCAGTTCTAGAAAATTAAAGAATCACACCTCCTCTGCTCTCAGGAAATCTAGAAATTCTATTAGACCAGTCTTTTTTAACCTGGGGTCTATAGATAGGACTCAGGAGAGTCCATGGACTTGGCTGAAATATAATTACAATTTTATTTTCACTAACTTCTAACTGGAATATCATATTTTCCACCATCTGAATGCAGGCAAGAAACCACAGCAGTTTTGGCAGTATCTGTGACATTAACACCAATAGAAATCACAGACATTTTCATATTATATTTCAATTATACTACATTTTCCAGACATATCAAAAATGATAGTCAACTGGCTGTGAGACCTTGTTATTTAATTTGTTAATATGGTAGTATATCACAAAATTGTAATATTTTAAAAATTGCATTTCAGTATAATTTCTTTTATAACCTTACCAGTATATATTTTAATTTTATGCATTTAAAGGTATTATTCTGAGAAGATGCTATGATCTGAGTGTTCTTGTCCCCCCAAATTCCTATGTAGACATCCCGATGTTCAATGTGATATTATTAGGAGGTCCCCTTATAACAGAGGCCCCGAGAGCTTAGCCGGTCCCTTCTGCCATGTGAGGACACAGCAAGAAGGCAGTGGCTGTGAACCAGAAAAAGGTCCCCACCAGAATTCGACCATGCTGGCACCTTGATTTTGAACTTCTGAGCCTCCAGAACTGGGAGAAGTACTTTTCTGTTGTTACAAGCCACCTAGTCTGTGGTATTCTGTTACAGCAGGCTGATCAGACTAAGGCAAAAGGAATCCATAGACTTCCTAAGCAGCCAGGGAGATCCATGGCACAAAACATTTTAGGAACGCCTGCAATAGACTGATGCTAAAATCTCTGTAACCTTAATGCTGCTTAGCTTTTCATCATTTCAGTCTTTCTATCTGTTCATCTCCTTGGTTAGATTAGAGAGAACTAGAAGGCCCAGCCAGGGCAGCACATGACCAAGAGCAGCAGCTCTGATGTGGTGGGAATCTCAGCCCACTGCTCTGCTTTCTCATTTGATTACACCTTCCTTACTTTTGAGTATTTATTCATCTATTTTTTATCAGTACTGAAATTTTGGTGAGGAAGGGAGGGAGAGATGACTAGTATGCATTTCATCGGCCATATTACAGCTTGGATGCATGTATTAATTTTGCATTCAGAAAAAAAGGAAAAGATGCAATAAATACTACATTCTTTATTTCATTTTTTAATAATTTATAATATTGTAAAAATAAACTCTTACAAACTATTTTACGAGTAAGAAAACTGAGGGTTGTATAGGCTCATCAATGATTCAAAGTCATGTAAGTAGTTGATAACAGGGCTGGGACTAGAACTCAGGTCTTCTAGCTTCTTCTCTAGTTCTCGCTCTTTTTAGCTATTTTAGGACACATCTCTTTCCTTTCCAGGAGCTAATGGTGCTCATGTTATAAACCATATTCTAAAAAAGTCATCATATTATTTACAGGGTGGGGAACGAAGCAGATTTACAGTTGTTCATATGGATAATACAAGAATAAACTGTGTTTCACATACTTGCAACTATAAACCTACTTTGGCTCACCCCACCTTTGCTATTGTACATATAGTTCTATTTACCTAAGATACTGTTTGTTTAGTTGGTCAACAATTATTTTAATACTAGAGGCCCGGTGCACAAAAATTTGTGCACTCGGGGGGGAAGGGAGGTCCCTCAGCCTGGCCTGTGCCCTCTCGCAGTCTGGGACCCCTCAGGAGATAATGACCTGCTGGCTTAGGCCTGCTCCTGGGTGGCAGAGGGCAGGCCCAATCCCTAGGTGCAGCCCCTGGTTGGGCTCAGAGCAGGGCTGATTGGGGAGTTGGGGCGCCGCCCCCTGTCATGCACAGAGCAGGGCGGATTGGGAGGTTGCGATGCCACCCTCAGTCACGCTCAGGATAGGGCTGATTGGGGGGTTGGGGCACCACCCCCCTATCACACTCAAGGCAGGGTCAATGGGGGAGGTTGCGGCGCCACCCCCTGTGATGCACAGAGCAGGGCCAATCAGGGGGTTGGGGCGCTGCCCCCTGTCACACAAGGAGCAGGGCCAATCAGGGGGGTTGGGGCAGTGCCCCCCCCCCCCCCGTCCCGTAAAGAGGAGGGGCCATCAGGGGGTTGGGGAGCTCCCCCCTGTCACTCAAAAAGTAAGGGCGATAGGGGAGTTAAGGCACCGCCCCCTGTCAACACAAAGGAAGGGGGAAAGGGGGTTGGGGCGCCGTCTTTATCACCCACAGAACAGGGTCGATCAGGGGGGTTGGGGCGATGCCCCCTTTTCACACTTCAGGGCAGGGCCGATGGGGAGGTTATTGGGCTCTTACCCCGTCACAAAACAAAGAAGGGCCTTGTGGGGGGGGGGGGGGGGGGGTTTGGGCCCACCCCCCTGTTAAAAAAAAAAAAAAGGGGGGAAATAAGGGGGGTGGGGGAACCCACACCCTGTTATTATAAAAAAGCCCGAGGGGAAATAGGGGGGTTAGGGGTTTGGGCGCTGCCCCTGTCACGCTGATCTGGTGCCAGGAGGGCTCGCGGCTCCGCTGATCCCGGTGCTGGGAGGCATATTACCTTTTACTATATAGGATAGAGGCCTGGGGGCCGGCTGGTTTGCCCTGAAGGGTGTCCTGGATCAGGGTGGGGGTCCCCACTGGGGTGCCTGGCCAGTCTGGGTGAGGGGCTGAGGGCTGCTTTCAGGCTGGCGGTTTTGACTGCTTTCAGGCTGGCGGGAAGCTCCCAACCACTCCTTTTTTTCTTTTCTTTTTTTCTTCTGGGCCAGCTTTAGCTCTGGCTCTAGCTCTGAGGCTTCCGCTGCTGGTTTGTTTGCCGGTCTATAATCGAAACAATGTATAACTTCAGCTCTGAGATCCCAGCTGGCTATATTTGTTAGAATGTTTCAAACTGCCAGCTCAGAGGCCGGCAAGTCAGGCGGGGAACATTGGAGTCTGCAGTCACTGGAGCAAGCAAGCCTCATGTTCGCTTCCAACTGCCTGGCTGCCGGCCGCCATCTTGGCTGACAGTTAATTTGCATAAGGATACGCTGATTAGCCAATGGGAAGGGTAGCGGTCGTACGCCAATTACCATTTTTCTCTTTTATTAGTGTAGATGTGCTAAGTGCTGACTTGAATGCTAGAAATATAACATTGAACAAGACCCAGTCCCTACCTGCATGGAATTATAGTCAGTCTAGTAAGAAGGATAGGCATCAAACAAATACTGAATTCCTTGTCTCTTTTTATTGTTTGTTAATCCTCATCTGAGGATATTTTTCCTTTGATTTTTAGAGAGAGTGGAAAGGAGTGGGAGAGACAGAGAAAGATACTAAACATCGATGTGAGAGAGACACATCAATTGGTTGCCTCCCGCACTCGCCCCCACTAATCAAACCCGGGACACTTCAGTCCACGGGCCAGTGCTCTGTCCACAGAGCCAAACCAGCCAGGGCTCCTTGTCTCTTCTTTTGCTGATCTTTTCTACTCACCTTTCAAGATACGACTCAACTGCACCTTCTCTGTGAAGCCTTCTGGGTAGAATTAGTTGCTCTTCTCTGAGCTTCCACAGCACATGTTCACTCCTCCGTTACCAAATGAGAACAGTCTTGAGGTTTTAATATTTAAGTTAACAGTATTTCCTGCCACCCCCCTTACCTCTATCCCATATCCAGGAGGGAAGGAATTCAAGGATATGTTTGCTCTTTCATCTTGATAGCAACTACAAGACCTAGCACAATGTCTGGCACATAGTAGGCAATAAACACTTGAATGACTGGAACTGAAGGCAAGAGAAAAGAATGGAAACTTCTCGATGACTCTTTTCTGCATTCTGTATATCCAGTTGTGTTTTTTGGGTTTTTTTGTTTTGTTTTGTTTTGTTTTGTTTTGTGTGTGTGTGTTTTTTTTTTAGTTAAACATAGCATTCCCATCCAGGTCCATGTGGCTCAGTTGGTAGGAGTATCATTCCATACACCGAAAGGTCGCAGGTTCAATTCCTGGTCAGGGCACACACCTAGGTTGCAGGTTCGATCCCTGGCCCAGGTCAGGGCATATGTGGGAGTCAACTGATCAATGTTTCTCTCTCTCTCTCTCTCTCTCTCTCTCTCGCTCTCTCTCTCCTTCCCCTTCTCTCTAAAAATCAATGAATATGTCCTCGGGTGAGGACTTAATTTTTCTTTAATTGGCATTCCCCAATGATGATTTTTAAGTTTATGATTTGCAAAAACCCATTTTGATTGTTTGGGCCGATGGCCAATATAAATGGAAAAGACGTGAGCACTTGCCAGCTGTTGTTAATTATACAATTTAAAGTCTACTCAAGAATGTATTGAGAAAATCCACCTTTGCTTCAATTTATCTGAGTTGACAATCTATACAACCTAAACCCACTAAAATCCACACCTCCAAATTCATTTAATTCTGAATGACCTACGACTCCAGAAATTGAATCCCTAAAGAATCTCAGGTTCACTAATTGGCTAACTCTAACTCTTTAACCTTTATAAAATTCTTTTTGAATGAATGCTGACAAGTCAGGTATCTGAGGTTCAAGAAAAAGAAGTCAAAATTAATTCCATATTTACGTGACCAGGAAAGGGCCGTGTCCCCTGGAAGGAGGAAGCAGTTCCCCTTGCCCTCACCTCAGAGCTGGACACCCCTTCAGGAGGGAGACCTTTGGGGAAAGCAGAGACCCTGGGGATCACAGGTACACCGTACCTGTAGCGGGATCCCTGACAAAAATGGGCCTGAACTTTGTGAAGGCTGGGGTGGCAATAGTGGCTTGCATGTTGTCATTTCAGATCTTCAAGTCGTTTTCAAGAGGTGGAAACCTTCATTCATTTTGAGGCCAATTCATCCTTGGTTTGGAGGAAATGATCAAAAGGTATGAATTACTAGATACACTAATATTGAACCAGACCCTTTTCTGGAATGGAAGTGTGACAACTGTGACTCCAGAGATACGAACTTTTCTGTAGAATAATATTAAAATTTGCCTTAGTTATGGGCAGAGTGACATCTCTGTAGCTGGGAGCACTACTTCCTGGAAGATGTAGGTGTAGACCGCCCCAGCCAGGGTGGTATTGTTTATTTGAGTAGAGATTCTCGAGCTTCCAGTTTAAAGAGCTTCTCACGGGAGATTGGGAGTGAAGACCCTGGGACGACAGGGAAGCTACAGCTCTGGGTTTTTACTTCATGCGGATAAAATGCCATAAAAGGAAACAGGAGTGCACTAGGCTGAGTCCAAGAAGACTGGCCTGTTATTATCTCACACGTGGTAATACTCAAACCCAGACTTGGGGAATGTGCTCCATTGGATATTTCACTTTCATGTGATGATCTCACAGAGGCCATAGGGACAGACCTGACCCCATTGGAGTTTCCCCAGAGGAAGTGGATAGGAAATGAGGGTAGGGAAGACAGGCCTGAGATGAGAGACCACGGGGAGAAATGTGTTCCTCTCCTGGGACTTCCGGAGCTTGGGGGCGTGGGCTTTCAGTAGGACGAACTCACTGGAGGTCACCTCCACAGGGAGAAGATAAGCAGACCCTGCCAGATAGCCCGAGCCTGGGAACTAGGCAGGAAGGCACCTTCAAGGCCCTGAGACCGCCTGTGCTTTGGCTGTGGACTCTGAGAGCATTCAGAATTCATAGCCATCTCTAAGTTTGTCAGTTTTAGAATTCCTTTCTCGTATCCTTAACCATTTAGTAAAAATTTTGTTAAATGGTACATCCTAGGCCCTGTTGTGATGCAGGAAAATTTAAAAAGGATCTGGCCTTAGCCTGTTTGGCTCAGTGCATAGAGCGTCGGCCTGTGGACTGAAGGGTCTTGGGTTCAATTCTGGTCAAGGGCACGTACCTCGGTTGCAGGCTTGATCCCTGGCCCTGCTCAGGGCATATGCAGGAGGCAACCTATCGATGTGTCTCTCTCATCATTGATGTTTCTATCTCTCTCTCTCTCCCTCTCCTTTCCTCTCTGAAATCAATAAAGAAAAAATATATATAATATATATATGGGTCTGTGTCCACTTTTAGGAACATTTAGTAAAGGGAAGAAAAGCCTCCCCTAAAATCAGTGTAGATGTGGTGGCTTCAATTGCAGAGTTGCAGGGGGTGGCAGGTGACCAATGGGCGGGGGGGGGGGGATGATGAACAATCTAAAGCCACAGAGATGGCGGGGACAGTATGGGTTTGTGGAACACGTGAGCAACTGGGAGGTGCAAAGACCTATTTATGAAGAGGAGCCTCGTAAAAGGTGAGACTTCCTGTCATCAGAGAAGATGAAAGTTTGAGCCACAGTAATTTGGACTTTATAAGGTAAACCTGACCTCATTTTTAATCATAGTCTGGTGAGGTGTGGGAGACTGGGTATATGCATCTGGAATACACTATAAAATGTAGTCTTGGTGTCTTGGTAACCTGTTTAACATAAGGTTTGCAGAATACAAAAGCAGGTCTAACATGGGTTCCCAGTTGGATTTGTGGAAATCAGTGGAAATCATATTGATCACATCTGGTTATCTATTCGTTAGTTTTCATGTACTGGATCCCAGCAGTGCAGTAGAAATCAAAGCAGGTCCACTGAAATGGAGCTGGTATAAACTCCCCAACGCTGAAGGTTGAATTATGATCACATGTCCAAGTCTCCTAATTAAAAGAAAAGTGACTCGAGCCCCTCAGGCTAGATGAGTGTGAATCTTGTGTCACATTCTTAGGAACCCTTTCCCTTCTTCTAGATCTTCTAAGAATGCTGGAGGGTGTCTACTGCCCTCTTAGGAGAGCCATTTGACTTCTACTTCAAGCTAAGCTAAGCCCTGAGATCCAGTGTCCACGCTAGTCCTTGATGCCCCAAGGTGTTGCTGTTGAAAGTGGATGCCCACTGTTGTCCAGGTCCTGTCAGATGCCACTGCTGTCCAATTCACTGTGCAGAGCAGCATGGGACCTTGATGGAGGGACTCCATTCTCTCAGTGCCGTGACCAACAGAGAATGGCCCCACTGGACCTCCTTTCCACAAGATGCAACTGTTCTCCAAGCCCCACAGGTAGTCCTATGACACTTCACTCAGACGGGCTCAGGTGTCAGCCCTACACAGACTGCAAATCCACTGCCATATATGTCCCAGGGGTCCCACCAGAGGCCAGTCCACTTTCCTTTTCAACCATAAAAATACAACAGCTATGTTCATTCCTCTCTGACAATAGACCTTTTCATGCCCTCAGCTACAGTGACTATCTAGATCAGCGGTTCTCAACCTGTGGGTCGAGACCCCTTTGGCGGTCGAACGACCCTTTCACAGGGGTCGCCTAAGACCATCCTGCATATCAGATATTTACATTACGATTCATAACACTAGCAACATGACAGTTATGAAGTAGTAACGAAAATAATTTTATGGTTGGGTCACAACATGAGGAACTGTATTTAAAGGTCCAGAAGGTTGAGAACCACTGATCTAAATGGTCTCCAGGGCTACCATTCTCCTGGCAGCAGTTTTCTGCTGACCCAAGGTCCTTCTTTGGCAATAGGATGTAGAAAGCCTGCTCTGGCCTCCTAGTGTTCCTTGGGGTACAAACATCATGCACTGTTTTGATACTAAACTGCCACACCTTGCTTGCCTTTGACAAAAATTCAGTGACCTTCATGATGAATTTTAATGTTTCTCAAGCTTCTCAGATCCTAAGAACTGATTATAAATAAAAAAAAAATCCAGGCTTTACTTCTGGAGATTCTAATCCAATGGGCTTCAAGTTAGATCTAGGAATTCATCATATTGTTTAATCCAGTAGTTTCCAATACTAAACATTGGGGTCACCTGGGGAGCTTCTGATCCAATAGAGATGCTTTGAATCTACCTGGGATTTTTTTTTTTAACTTTTTAGCCAGACTGGTGTGGCTCAGCAGTTGAGCATCAACCTATGAATCAGGAAGTCAAGGTTTGATTCCCGGTCAGGGCATATGCCCAGGTTGCAGACTCAAGGACATGCAGGAGGCAGCCAATCATTGATTCTCTCTCATCATTGATGTTTCTATCTCTCTCTTCCACTCCCTTCCTATCTGAAATCAATAAAAATATATTTAAAATAAACAAATAAACTTTTTATTTGGAAATAGATTCAAACTTACAAAAAAGTTACGAGAAGAGTACAAAAACTTTTTTTCTGAACTATTTGTTAACTGTTAACAAGATGCCCTAGTACTCTCAAATACTTTAGTATTTCCTACAAACAAGGACACTTTCTTATAGAACCAAAGAAAACCCATCCAAACCAGGAAAATTAATATCAATAGACTACTCTCTACTCCTCAGATCCCATTCACGTTTTGATAATTGTTCATAAAACATCTTTTAAAGTAAAAGGAGAATATAAATCGTGCTGTATTTATCTCATATCTCTTTAGTCTCCTTATTCTGAAAAATTCCCTAGTCGTTCCTTGATTTTTATGACCATGACATTTTAAAATTGCAGGCCATTTATTTTGTCAAATGACCCTCAATTTGTTGCTTGAGTTTCCTCAGGATAAGATTCTGGTTATGTACCTCAGA
Organism: Myotis lucifugus; assembly: GCF_000147115.1. Classification (NCBI taxonomy): domain Eukaryota; kingdom Metazoa; phylum Chordata; class Mammalia; order Chiroptera; family Vespertilionidae; genus Myotis; species Myotis lucifugus. Next base: position 2,518,364 of record NW_005871154.1, read on the forward strand.
AAGGAATATCATAAAAGTGATGTCATGTCTTCTCATTGCATCCTATGAGGTGGCACACAATTTTGATTTGTTCTATTATTGGCTATGGGTACTTTGATTAGTTTATTTAGATGGTGTCTGCCAGACTTGTCCACTATGAAGTCATTCTTTTTCTCTCTGTAATTAATAAATTTTCAATGAGGGAGAACCTTAAGACTATATAAATATCCATTTCCTCATTAAACATTCTATTTATTTATTTATGTCAGTATGTAATCATGGATTTCTATTTTATCCAGTGGGTTATAATCCACTATTATCATTACTCTACTTATTTTGATGCTCAAATATCCCAGGTATGACCAGTGGGAGCCCCTTCAAGTTGTCTCTTGTGGTCTTTAGACATGCTCCCATTTTTTTAACACTCCTTTGTTGTTGTTTTTTGGTGCAAGATGTCTAGGTTTTTTGTTTTTGTTTTTTAATTCATTTATTTAGTTATTTTTATTGTTTAGAGGGTATTACATATAGTATTACATATGTCTACTTTTTCTCCCATTGACTTCCCCCCAGCCACCCCAACCCCCGGCACATGCCCTCACCCTCCTAGTGTCTGTGTCCATTGGTTATGCTTAAATGCATGCATACAAGTCCTTTGGTTGATCTCTTACCTGTCCCTCACCCTCCTCTGCCTTCCCACTGAAGTTTGACGGTCTGTTCGATGCTTCTCTGCCTCTTTATCAATTTTGTTCATCAGTTTATGATGTTCATTACTAGGTTTATTTTTACTTTCATTGCTCCGGCACTGAAATCAGCCAACCTGCAAAGAACTACGGTCCCTTTTAGTAAAAACCAGTGTATCAAAATGCCTCCTTGCTACTGGGGTGTTGCTGCTTCTAAGCCTTTCAAATGAATGTGTGTGTGTGTGTGTGTGTGTGTGTGTGTTATCTTACAATAAGCCGATCGATGATTCTCTCTCATCATTGATGTTTCTATCTCCCTCTCCCTTCCTCTCTAAAGTATTTTTTTTTAAAAAAGAATAAGGGAATTTGTTGCAGGAAGAACTATTTGTTTAGGGTTTGGTACAGGTGTGAAAGCTGAAATCTTTATTAAACATGAAAACCTCCCATGAACATTATCATTTGGGTTGGGGTGTGAATTAGCTGTTCAGATCAGTCTGTGTGGTGTTATGTACTGGTCTTTTGGGGGCAATATCTAGTAAACAAGAGCATAATACTATATTGGCTAATTGTTAAAAAATTTGTTTGTTAGAAAAATCAATACATGCTAATATTAAAAGTTTAAATATTTTAGGGCCTAAACAATGTTGAAAGTTAAAACCCCCTTTCATCCCATCTCCCAGAAATAGCCAAAGCAATAACAATTGTATTCTCCTCATGAATCTTTCTATGTATATACTACTAATATATTTACATTTTCCCCCAAATTGAACTTATGATACCACTTTAAACTTGCTACTTTTAACTTAACATTTCTTGGATAGCTTTCTATATTAGTACATAGAATTATACTTAGTTCTTTTAAGAAATATTTTTCATTTTATTTTTACCACTTTTCTTTATGTTTATTCACACACTCCATAAATAAATTGTCAATGTAATAAAAATGGTATATGTAAATCAATAGCCTGTCATGACCCCCCCATCTAATTACACTTGTTTATCCAGAGGTAAATTGTTGTCTGTTGGTACATGTCTTCCTATTTTTCCTTTATTCATTTACACATGTTTGTGTATAGCATTTTCTTTTTTATAAAAGGGAGGGTGGGCAATGTTGAAGTTTTCAGATATTATCACATTTCCAAGCCTGAAAGAACACACAGTGACTGAAACCTGCCCATCACACCAGGCCTTTTTTTTCTCCTCAAATCCCTCCATTCTCACTTGTATTGTGGCCACTGCAAACATAACGTAGGCACTGGAGATTGAGCCACATTAAAGAATGAGGTGCATCAATAAGACCCTCCTGGGATAGTAGACCCCTTGGCATTCTTTTCTGGGGGCTTTAGCCCCGCAAAACCAAGCTCAGGAGAAACAAATGGCAAAAAGAGGAATATGTGTGGGCCCCTTGGGCTCCCAAGTGCCTCAGCCTTCAGGTTTAGATAGAGTTTTTTTCAAGGGCTCTAGACTGCTTTGCCTCTTATAGCCAGAGGGATGGAGTTTGAAGCATGTACGATCTTGGAAAAAGCGCAACTGAGCAAGGTCTAATCATCAGTGATTGGAAGAGCAATGTGCAGTAAGAGCCAAGTGGGATTTAACTCAAAGGCATTTTGAAAGTTTGCTTCAGAGTTAGAATTGCAGCTTTCTGCCCCAAATTTCGCCACAAATATTCCATAGGCATTTTTTAAAAGCCCCCAGAGCCCTTAACTAATGTTATTTAAGGAAATTTTATGTGACTAATTGTACAGATTGTTTGCTAACTTTTGAGCAAGAAATGATCTCAAAATACCCTGATGTCTGCTGATATTTCAAGGTAAGAGAATACTCTGGAATGCTTCCCATTTTCCAAATGTAATATTTTCCAAAATAAATGTTGGAGTAGCTGCATGGTTGATACCCTGTGAACATTTTAATTCACACAATAATATTCTGGAGTTTATGGAAGCTTGGCCTTTTTCCAAGAGGTTTGGAAGTCCAAACGTCGGCTGTTTCTTCTCAGTGGGAGAAAAAATGGAGGATGTGAATCAGAATTGGTAAATTGGAGAGGAGGTCACAAACGGAATGGAGCTAAATAGGGAAAAGTGCAGTGCAATCTTCAGTGGGAGGAAAGCCAGTTGCACAGAGGGGAAGGGCTGGTTACCATTAAAGGCTTCAAAATTAGGCCCTTGGAGGAGAATCGAATAGGGAAGTTAACAACCCCCCGTTTCTCTCTCTTCTAGAGGACGGGGCTGGTATAATGAGATCCAGGTGCAACCCATCCTTATCTGTTCAGAAGCCCCCCGAAACCTCCAATCTTGTAGCTCCTGTGCCTCCTCTTCCAAGGAGCCTGCCCTGATGGCCATATTGCAGTCATCAGATGACATCACACTGTCAAGATGATCTGTTTCCTTCTCCTTTGCCCATGATCTCAGATTCTTGAGACCAGGATATAAACACACACACAATACTTTTGTGCTGGATGTTGATTGAATGAGCCTCTCTGGCTGGAAATATCCCTTCTCTCCTCTGAGCTCTCTTGGCGCTTGGCACTTACCTCACTCATATAATTTTTTTCACATTCTACTTTGTACTATAATTTCTGTACATGTTAGCTCCATTATTAGACTCAGAATTCTTCTATGAGAGATGAGATAATGCATGTAAAGAATGCCCCGTGTCAGCTGAATAAATGATAGCTATTATTATTTGTGTAATGGGGTGCCTGGAGGAGCAGAAAATCTATTTTATTTTAAAAAATTAAGCTTCAGAGAATCACTTTGAAGCAGATCTTTGTTTTGCAAGAATGAGTTGAGAAACCCTTCTTAATTATGCAACTGCAAGAGACCTATTGCCGTGGAAGAAGGGAATAATGGGACGTCTTAGTATTGAAATATCTATTCTTTCCCAATCCCCTTCGATAGAAAGCTGGGATCGCGGTCAGTGCTGAGTTGCACCACTCCAGGAGGCACCATTCATATTGTAACCGATGTGATGGGTGCCTGTACTCTTTGAGGATGTCTGAGGCATACACCCTGAGGGATGTATGGCTCCATGTCTGAGGGATACAATTCCTTCTGAATACAATATGGATGGTGCCCCTGAAGTGTTGCAAGGAGGCAGTCATAAGGAGAGAAAATAAAGGGGCTCTGACCCTTTCTCCTTGAGGTTCAAGGTTAGTGGAACCCAGATGGACTGGGATGGTGCTGACTGAGATCGGTTGGCAGGAAAGAAGATGAAGGGCCCCAGGAAGGTACTATCCATAGGAGAAGGGCTGTCATTGGAAGGTTGGGCCCAGCCAACGAGAATGCCATTGGGAAACAGTAAGAACACCAGGACTGTGCACTAAGTGAGCCAAGTCAAATGCACTGAACCTCGAAGGCAAACATTGGTGAGTCATGCAGCAGGGCAGGATCTGGACCAGCAATAGTATTACCGCAGCCATAGTCAAGCCCGGTGAGAGAATAGTGGGGACCCAGTGTGGCAGAAAAACAGAAACTTTTGCATTGATCAATTCACCAGTTTTCTCTCAACTTGGCTTTTGGAAGTGGGTCATAACCCTTTGGTCTAAGAAAATGTTTTGAATTCTTGAATAGTTCAGGGCAGAGAGATACAGGGTGAGGCAAAATTAGGTTTACATGAGTACATGAAATATAGAGTTTATTCTCGTGTTATTTGGAAATTATTGTATTATTTTCCATACGAACAATGTAAACCTACTTTTGTCCCACCCTGTATTGAACTTTCTGCAAATGAAGGCAGAGCAGTTAATTGAAGAGACTGAAGGGATGTAATTATATTTTGATTCCAGGATGATAGATGAGGTCATCATGGTTTTATCTTCTTTATCATCGGCATTAGCTTTGTACACTCAGAGCATCGGGCACATGACGGGTGACCCATGAGACCAAGGGATCTCAGGAAGCTCACTTTCTTAATAAAATGGAGAATTCAGGCCTTGCCAGAGTCCCAGTGTGAGACAAACTCCCTGGCCAACTCAAGAAGGACCTGAATCCCCACAGGGCAACTATAACCAAAACACCTTCCTGGGCCGCCTGCAGAGCAGGTCGGAAAACCGGAGCCGATCTGGAACACCCTTTCCCTGCTGCTCTGCATTTCACCTGAGGCTGGTCTCAATTTCACTTCAAGGTCCCTGTCCTGCACAGTGTATGCTCAGCTTATGACTGACCAGCCAGCTGGCCGAGTGTAAAGTTCCCATGTTGAAAGAATTGGAATAGTTCATGATCAATTTATTCTAGACATGAGACCAGAGTGACAATCCAAGGAAACTAGATCCTTGTGGTTTTATTTATTATTAAAAATTACATATATCATATCAAGAGAAGCATTCCATTTATAATTTTTTAACCATATAAACAAGAGTCCCTTCTGGCCCCACCTTCTTTTCTGACTACAGTGTGATGGTCAAGATCATGGGCTTTGGGCCAATCAGCACTAGATTTGAATCATGTTTTTGCAACCTTTTAGAGAAATTTAATGTTAGGCACCATGCCTGACACAGAATAAGCACTCAATAAATGTTAGCTACCACTATGTATTATTTCCTTCATCACCAAACTCTTCTCTGCTCCCTTTTACTTCTTTCATGTTCACACTTGAACCCACGGCAAAAACAACCAAAATTCAAAAAAAATTTCACAGTCATATATTATTAGATCATTGTTTTGTAAAAATGCATCACACAACACAAGTCCTTTGCTTTTTGCTTTTCTCATTTAATTAGTGAACACGGATGTACTTCCAGATCAACAGATTGAGACCCAATTCATTCAAAATATACCTGCCAAATATGATTGTGTCACAGTTTATTCTACTTTCGCTTATTCCTGGATATTCAGGATTTTCCAGTTCTTACCACCAATGTTGCAATAAGTATTCTGGTATATAAACCCTTTAGTATACACCTATTACTTCTGCAGAACATGCTCTTAGATTTTCAGGTCAATCTACATGTGTATGTGCATATATACTTTAAATTTTAATCGATGGTGCAAGGTGACTTTCCCCAAGTATCACATTCCCATAGTTCCACAAACTTATCAATTTGTCTGTGCAAATATTCAGAGGCAGAAAAGCATGATGGTTAAGAACAGAAGCTCTGGAAGAAGAGTACCTGGTATGAATCCTAGCTTTCCCATTACAGGCTGTGCAACCTTGATCAAGTTAAGTAACCATGCTGCACCTCAGTTTCATATCTGTAAAATGGGGGTAATAATGGTCCCTACTTATTATTAATATGCGTAAAATGCTTGCAACAGTATCTGTCACATAATAAGTACTCAGTAAGGGTCAGCTACAATTATAGCTACCATGAATTGAAATCTTAATATGATCAACTCACTATATATCCTCCCGTGTTTTAGGATGTTGTTTTTTTTATCATACAGGTATTGCAGAAAATTCTCCTGAACGTATTTCAATGGGATACAACAATCTCAGCAGTTAATAATTCAAGCCAATCCGGATTTTCCTGCTGTCCATAGCTGACACGTTGTTTAACAGTGTTCCTCCATGTGTTCTGAAAGTATGTCTTTCTGTCTATATTTTTCCTGTTTAACGAGCCCAGCCCCAGACAGCAGTGTTCCTGCACTGTACACAACCACAATAGCTTATGGCCATGTTGATACAGAATAGCTGCCAAGTTTTCACAGCAACAAACAGAAAAATCTTCTTATTCTCAGCCCCATTTTTTATTTGAGAGGATGTCAATCTCTTTGTGTGAAAGGAATTAACCCCCAGAGAAAAAACAGTTTTTAGGTGTGTGGTTTTTTTTACAAAGGACTAGGGTGAGCTCTTCATTTTTTGAGTCACTGTTGGAGGAATCCACTCTGCCTGCTCTGAGCTGTGTTGTTGGAGCATGCCGTGAACATTCCAAGGACGTGTTTACGCCAAATTCCAGTTTACCGTGGACTCAAACAGAAAGATCAAATATTTGAAACTTCCTCTGCAGGCTACTGTTGTGACTAAGGGACAAAAGCAACAGACAGCAGGCTTAGAGATAGGAAGCTTTTCTGAAGCACCTTTCAGGGACTATTGCAGAATGAGACCACATTCAATTCCTCTGAACCCATCAGGCATTTACTGAGCACTTACTACATACAAGGCAGCATCCTAGGTCCTGGTGGGGGTGGAGCACCGAGAACTAGGAAAGGATTAGGGTACTCCACGGCTACCATTCTGTTGGGGGAGAAAATATGCAGGCTACACATGAAATCTTTCCTGGTTTCTGTCAAGTGAGAGAAAATCCCACTCGGACTGACTTAAACAAATGAACAAAAAGTATTAGCTCATGTGAGGAAAGGTTCTGAGGAGCTGGCCTCCAATGGGGCTTGAGTGGGGCTCATTGGAACCCCAACTCTCTCATCTTCTGGGTCTGCTCTCCCAAGTGCAGGCTTCGCTCTCAGATCATATGTGCAGGGAGGATGGCTCCCCGGAGCGCCAGGTCTACATCCTCCAAGACTCTACTAGTAACCTGGCAGAAAATAGGACTTCTTTCACAGCAGTATGTTGTCTTGAAAGCGATTTGCAGTGGCTTGAATTTGTTTGCAAGCTTATCCCTAAACTTACCACAGTGACCAGAGGGATGCCGCGTTCTAACTGGTCAAGGCTGCATGACTCGGCCGGCCCTGGAGACAAGGATGAAGTCAGCACTTGTCAAGCAAGTGGAACGAGGTGGAGAAGATGGGAAATTCTTCAGAGGGGGAAATAAAACAATCAGAGTTCTATCGCCCGGAGAGGAAGAAACAATTCAAAAACAAGTGTAACAGGGGAATAAATATAGCATGATGAGAGGATCCGGAATAGATATTTTCCGGCTTTAAGGATCTAAGAAAGAACCACTGAAGTGCAAACAAGAATGAAATGAAGTTCAAATCACTTCCTAGTCTGAGAATCTGTGATTATGGAGATTGCCCTAAAACACACAGCCATTATAAAATGCTGGCAGTGTGATTCAGGGCGGAAGAGTTCTTTCTGGCTCTGACGTCAGACAAGTCTGGGTGTGAGACCCAGTCTGCTCCTTACATAACCTTGGGTCTCAAAGCCTGTTTGCACCTATAATATAGGGGTAATAATAGTCCCTGCTTCATAAGGATTAAATATGTTTATTATTATCCAGTTCCTATATGTTGGGACTGGATCCCCAAGTCTTGAGAGAGTGTATGTCTTTTTTCTTTCTTTAAAAAAATATTTTTTATTGATTTCAGAGAGGAAGGGAGAGGGAGAGAGATAGAAACATCAATGATGAGAAAGAATCATTAATTGGCTGCCTCCTGCATGCCCCCTACTGGGGATCAAGCTCACAACCCGGCCATGTACCCTTGACCAGAATTAAACCTGGGACCTTTAGGTCCACAGGCCAATGCTCTATCCACAGAGCCAAACCAGCTAGGGCAGAGAGTATATGTCTTTCTATCATTATCTTCCATTTCCTTTTTAGCCCACTGAAATTAGGGGTCCTCCTCATCAGACCAATTAAACTTCTCTTACTAAGGATAGGAATGACCTCCTAATAGCTGAAGCTAATGGATAATTCTCAGTCTTTGTTTGATCTGGCTTCTGTATAATACTAACACTCTTGATCACTACTCCTTCCTTGAAATTCTTTAATCCATTATCTTCCATTATTTTTCGTTGTGTCTTTTCTTTCCATCTATATCACCCTTCCTTCTCTGTACTCTTCTAGGGACCCTTTTCCTCTGTCCACCTTAGATTTTGGGTTTTCTGGGAGTTTATCTTTGTTCTTATATCAGGGATATGATTATCATCATGACTGCCCGTTTGTTTTTTGAATAGCCTTTCTATGTTAGGGGAAATTCCCATATTTAAGTGTAAATTTTCCAGTGTAGTAGTCATCCTCCTTTGCGACAAAAATGCAGGCACATATTCTTGATACTACCAATCACTTCAAACCATATGAGACTAAACTAGAAACCTGGTAGCCGTTAGTTTTCACCCTCCAGTTTCCCATCTTCTCCAGCTCCAAGCAACCACTAATTTACATTCTGTCTCTACAGTTCTGTACATTTCAATAAGTGGAATCATAAAGCATGTGGTCACTGGGGACTGACTTTTTCACTTAGCATAATGTTTTCAAGGTTCATCCATGTTGTAGCACATGTCATACTTGATTCCTTTTTATGACCAAATAACATCCCATTGTATGAATATATCATATTTTGTCCATATCATAGTAGACATCTGGCTTACAGCAGGTTCTGTTATTACTACTACTACTACTTTATTTTAGAGATAAGAAAACTAAATCTCAGGGAAGTAACTTGACCACGTTCAGCCAGCTAGAAGGTGGCAGAACTGTGATACACAAAAACCTAGGTGTATCTGATGCTTTAGTTCTTGCTCTTACCACTTGCTCTTACCACCACCTCTTATCATGCTATAGAATCCGCACAAGAGGAGCGATATTGTGCGGATTCTATAGATACTGGCCTTGCCCCCCAAAAATTCTCATTGAAAATCTTTTTAGGAGCATGACTAAAATTCCATCCTAAAAAACAAAAACAAAAAACAAGTAGGTAAAACTATGAAAAACATGTTTAAAAAAACAAGCAATTTTTTAGAAGAATTTATTTTCAAAGTTTGGGAAATTGTTTTCAGAAAAAAAGTAAAATGACAAGAACACATGCAAAAACCAAAATCTTTCACTGAACTATGAACTCTTAGCAGAGGAAAGAACTTCGGAAGGAGTTGAGTCCCTCTCTCTCTGGAATCACTTCTAAAATGTCCCTCATTCTGCGACCAGCCTCCGGAAGCCCTTCCCACGTTCGATGTTCACATTTAAATAACACAAGTGCACAGAATCATTTCTTGTTGTTTTTGGAGCCGAGGACTGTGCTCTGTATGTTACAAAGCTGCTTCAAGGATGTGACCTTTCTCTAAAAAACATATAGTAAAGGGGCCTGTCTCCCTTATTTTATTATTTCTTATGTTTTAAATGAATGAAATTATGTGTTGCTTTTATGAGATGACCTTTGTCATCAGTTTGAATCCCCAGTTTGTTTAAATCCAGGCCCCCAGAATTTGGTCCCACCCAGTTGGCCCAGAGCAGCCAGTCAACATCTGGAATTGTGGTCAAGGTGGGTTTCCTACCAGGAACTGAAGTAACCATGCAGAGTTCCAAGCCCGAGTTAAGTCTTTTCAACTTCCTGACCTCTGTGCCAGCATTCTCCAGCTCTTTATTGTAGTTGGAGCTGATTCTTATATCAAAATTTCTAAGTCCCTTATCATGACGGATCATGAGTGATGGATGCCTTAGAACCCAGAGCAGAAAGGATCCCAGCCATCTCCACAGCAATGTATCCTGCACCAACAATGACACTGCAGCTAGGCAATCTTCCAGTTAAAAAATAATCCATCACTGGCTAGTCCTGGACTGGCACCTGGCTCTCCTGCAGATGTGAGGGTGCGCCACCTGTTGCAATCAGGATGGGAGGAGCAGTGGATTTCCCCCCATTGATCTCTACTGTGGGCTTGGGATCACACAGGAACCCTGCATGGCCAGGGAAGATTTCTATATGGGCCTTGGTTAGATTATTTTGATAGATGGTGTTCAGGTTGCTCATCGAGACATCCCACTTTTCCTTAATAACTCGCCAACTGAACTTATCACAACTTTGAAAGCCATAATCAACATGATCATGTATGAATTCAGGGGGGACAGCTGTGTTCCACGTCACCTTGTTGGGTACACTTTCGGACATTCATGCAAGTGTCAACCAGCTTGTGGCTCTCCACCACGGTGACCCTGGCATCCAGCTTGGCAGCCTGAGACACACTGACCAGCCCACCTGAGCCACTGCCGATCACCACATAGTCGTAGTCTATGGCACTGAGAGCAGGTGAAGGATCCTGCGAGGGAATTAAGCAATTTTTTTAAAGCAGGAAAACAGAGCTTAGCTATCATATTTTAAATCTACAGCAAATAAATATTAATACATAAAACTTACATAGCACTTACTGTAAGCTTCTAAGAACATATATTGATTTGTTACCACAACTGTTTGAGGTGCATGTACATTCATGTCCCCATTTTGCAGATGAGAAAATTGAGGTGCTGAGTATAAGTAATTTATAGAGCTGATGGGTGGTAGGGCTGGTATTTGAATTCAGGCAGTCTGAACTCTAGATTTGGAGTTTTTTTAAAAATAGATTTTGGGTTCTTAATCACTTCCCTCCTAAGCCAAACAAACTAACTAACAAACATAATAAAAGCAAAGAAAGAAAAGAATGGTTATCAAATCTCTAGGAAGGAGGCTGTTTAAAAGTAGCAAAAGGTAACACAATATTAAAAAGCAATACATTAGAGTACCTCAAAAATGTTATTCTGTGCCCCAGAAAAACCAAAATCAAATGGAAAGCAACAAACATGAAGAGAGTATCTGCAGTGTATATGGAAGATAACAATTAACTCACATGAAAATTAATAAGAAAAATTATTAAATGGTCAAATAGAGAGGTGAAAAAGGACATAGATGATTTTCAAAAAAGAAATACTTATTTGAGAAAAAATATTTAACCTCATTAATAATGAAAGAAATGCTAATTGAGCCAATGATAAATTTGTTTTCCCTACCCAATTAAAAAAAAATATGCAAGCTTCTTACTAGTAGTTGGTGAACACACGAAGATGTGGGTGCACCCACAGAGGTCATGGAAACTCTGTGCCCTTTCCCATACCTTGCACTGTTCATTTCTTCCACCTGGCCTGTTCCTGAGTCACAACCTTTTGTAATAAACTGATAAACAGTATGTTTGCATAAGGATTCTAGGAACTAGCTTCAAAAAAATGCAGACTCTGACCTTTAGGCAGTCCAGCTCCGGGCATTTGCTGACCTTCAAATGTAAAACCAGGATAACAAAACCAGGGATGACGCACACCGGTCCATCACTTAACCAGTTTGAAGTCCTAATCAGAGTAGACTCTGGTGTGTGCATAGAGAACTTTTCAACCCCCTCCCCTTGATCTCTTTGTTCTGTTTTCCCTCTTCCTCCTTATAAAAAACTCTGTCTGCACTGAGAGTTTAAGATGGTCTTTGGGACGAGAGTCCCCCATCTACTCAGGCTGCCAGCTCTTGAATAAACCATTTTTCCTTACACCAAAACAAGCAAGTAAACAAAGAAACAAATGCTATCTGATGTCAGACTATATCAAAAGACCATAGTAATCGAAACAGCATGGTACTGGCATAAAAACAGATGTATGGATCAATGTAACAGAATAGAGAGCCCAGAAATAATCCCACACCTTTATGTCAATTAATATTTGACAAAGGAAGCAAAAACATACAATGGATAAAGATAGTCTATTTAATAAATGGTGCTGGGAAAATTGGGCAGATACATGCAAAAATATGAAACTAGGCCATCTTCTTACACCATACACAAGAATAAAAACTCAAAAATAGATTAAAGACAAATGTTAAATTTGAAACCATAAAAATCACCAGTGTGGGGTGTGCAGGAGGCAGCTGATCAATGATTTTCTCTTATTATTGAAGTTTCTATCTCTCTCTCCCTCTCCTTACCTCTCTGAAATCAATAAAAAAATATTTTTAAATAAAGAAAACATAGGCACTAAAATCTTGGACATTCCTTGTAGCAATATTTTTTCGGATATATCCCCTCAGGCAAGGAAAACAAAAGAAACAATAAACCAATGGGACTACATCAAATTAAAAAGTTTTTGCACAGCAAAAGAAACCATCAACAAAATGAAAAGACAACCAACTAAATGGGAGAACATATTACCAATGATACATCTGATAAGGAGTTAATATCCAACATTTATAAAGAACTTATAAAACTTAACACCCCCCCCCCCAAAAAAAAACAATCCAATAAAAAAATGGGCAAAGGACCTGAATAGACACTTCTTCAAAGAGGACATACAGATGGCCAATAGACATATGAAAAGATGCTCAATGTCACTGAGCATCAGAGAAATGCAAATTAAAACCACAATGAGATATTACCTCACACCTGTCAGAATGGCTATCATCAATAAATCAACAAATACGTGTTGGCGAGGATGTGAAGAAAAGGGAACCTTCATACACTGTTGGTGATAATGCAGATCGGTGCAGCCACTGTGGAAAGCAGTGTGGATTTACCTCAAAAAATTAAAAATAGAAATGCCTGACCTTGCTGGTTTGGCTCAGTGGATAGAGCGTTGGCCTGCAGACTGAAGGGTCCCAGGTTCGATTCCAGTCAAGAGCAGATGCCCGGGTTGCGGGTTCAATCCCCTGTGGGGGGCGGGGGGAAGGGCGTGCAGGAGGCAACTGATCAGTGATTCTCTCTCATCATTGATATTTCTATCTCTCTCTCCCTCTCCTTGCTGCTCTGAAATAAATAAAAATAATTTTTTTTAAAAAAAGAAGAAAGAAATGTCTTATGACCCAGTGATTCCACTTCTGGGAATATATCCAAAGAAATCCAAAACACTAATTCAAAAAAATACATGCACCCTAAGTTCATTGCACCATTATTTCAAATAGCCACAATTTGGAAGCAGCCTAAGTGTCCATCAGTAGATGAGTGGATAAAAATGCTGTAATACATTTACACAACGGAATACTACGTAACTGTAAAAAAGGGGAAATCTTACCTTTTATGACAGCCTGGATGGACCCGGAGAGCTTATGCTAAAGGGAAATAGCCAGTCAGAGGAAGACAAGTACAATATGATTTCACTCATATGTGGAATCTAATGAACGAGGGATTAAGAAAACAAAACAAAACTCATAGCCACAGACAACAGAATGGTGATTACCAGAGGGAAAGAAGGTGGAGGGAGGTAGGAGAGGGTAAAGGGGGCATAAATGGTGATGGAAGGAGACCTGACTTGGGGTGGTGAACACACAATACAGTATACAGATGTATTATAGAATTGCACACCTGAAACCTAAATAATTGTATTGACCAATGTCATCCTTATAAACTAAGAAAAAAAAATTAAAAAGAAATAAGAAAAGAAAAAAAAAGAAAAATAAATGCCTTAAAAACAAACAAAAAAATACACAATATTAAAGTAGACCAACTAGTCTTGGCCAGGGTATAATAAACTGGCATTGTCAAACATTGCCTTTCTGTCAAATTGCCTTCTAATATAAGCCAAGAATTTTAAATATTCATATAATTTGATCTGTCCTGGCAACCTAAAGACATAAGTATAAATCTAGAAAAGGCTTAATATTCAATGACACGCATAACAATTCAGAGGAAAAATATTGAAAGCTATTAAAATACCTAACAATAAGGAAATAGTTAAATAAATTATTCAATAAATATACATTGTTCTGTTATTAAAACTATATTTATCCAATAATGTAAAAAATTGGGGAAATATTCCTGTCATATTTAAATGAAAAAAAGCCACAACACAAATTTATATTTATTATAGAATGTATATGAGCACAAGTATTAAAGAAATAATCCAGTGAAAGACTAAAGAGAAACATATCAAATATGCTAAATTATTAAGATATTTTTTCTTTCTACTTTTTGTTATTTACAAAATTTTTTTAAATGTAACTTTATTGATTTCAGAAAGGAAAGGAGAGGGAGAGAGAGATAGAAACATCAATGATGACAGGGAATCATTGATTGGCTGCCTCCTGAACACCCCCTACTGGGGATTGAGTCCGAAACCTGGGCATGTGTCCTTGGCCGGAATTAAACCCGGGACTCTTCAGACCACAGGCCAACGCTCTATCTGTTAGGTCGGAGAGAGCCGAGGATTGGATACATGCACAAGTGTGACGAGATAATGGACCCTCCCTGGAATTCCTAACGGATCAGCGTGCCAGACACAGATACCGGCCCCTCCCTGGAATCCACAGGACCCCCACACAGATACGGACTCCTTCCTGAATACCCTGCTGACCCCCTGTGGCGGAAACTTCCTCAGTTCATGCCCCCGCCCCTCACCCAACCGCAGTATAAAACAAAGTGCCCCCCTCCCTGTGGACGCGAATCCATGGGCCCCGTCTTTGGGGTTCGTGGATCGCCCGGGGGATGCAGCATTAAACTCTCTCTCCTTCCCTTCTCTTTAACCGTTTGGTTCTCTTTGTTCTTTACGCCGCTTTCTGGGCCACCTAACACTATCCACTGAGCCAAACCGGCCAGGGCCCAAATTTTTAATAATGAACACTGATTACTTTTACAATGGGGAAAAACAGTAAAATAAACTTTGCTTTTAGAAAACAGTTAATGGTAAGGAATATAGTCAGTAATATGGTAGTAACTATAATGGGTGTCAGGTGGGTGCAAGACTTATCGGAGGGGATATGTAAATGTCTAACCACTATGGGTACACCTGCAACGAATATAATATAATGTCAACTGTAATTGAAAAATTTAAAAAAAAACAGGGAAGAGGGAGTGAGGAGGGATGGGAGATATCTGTAATACTATCATCAATAAAAAATATATTTTAACTAATTAGAATTTATATATGCAGTAGTGAATACTATTAACCAGCCAAAACATGTCCCATTGTGCTCTAGTGAGGTTCATTCCTCAACCCTCAAATATATATATATATAGTTAATGAATTGTGTTATGTGTTGAGCTGACTGATCCCAATTACTCCGGTCTCTCACTGACACCACTATCTGCCCAGGGGAGTGGGGAGCATCATCCCTTTGAAGCGCCAGCTCTGGAGATAAGCCTCCATTGACCCGTGGGCCTGCTGATTTGCAAGCAACGCCAGATAAGGAATTTTAAACACCACAGAGCCACGGGCTGGTCTGCATCAGGAGAGCCCTATCAGCAGAGTTTTTGTTTCTGCTGGTCAGTGGCCCTGAAAGAAAGCCAGATTACACTGTAGCTTTTGCACTCTGTCCGGGACCCAGGCTCCACCGCTTAAAGAGCTGAGATGGATGGCTCTGGCAGCAGAGGAATGCCTGGCCGGGGAGATAGAGGAGAAAGACACCCGGTGCTGAAGGAGGGAGATAAGATCTCCAAACAAAGACACTGTTAATAGGTTCCAAAGTCCCAGGAACAAACAGAAACCTCTAGGGAAGAGGGAATCGCATGCCAGTTGGAATTCCCTGGCCTGGCCCATGGGAAGGGTTAGGAGCCCTCTGAATTCTTACTCCTGGTCTCATTCTCTCATTTGCTGATTATTAATTGGGCACCCAGGATAAGCCAGCTAGATTTTGCTTACAGACTCCTAGGAGAGACAGACAGGCAGACAGACAATTAGGCTATGGCTGTGATAGCAGGAACATCTTCAACTACTGAGAAAGGAAATTGACCAGGAAGGAAAACCTTGCCTTACAAGAGGAGTTAGCCTGTGAAGGTAAATGGGGTTAGGAGGGAAAAAGGGGTTTCCAGGCTAAGGAAATAGTTAAGACCCGCAGACAAGAGAGGTAAAGGGCTTTTGAGAAACATTAAGACATCTGGAATGAAGGATGGGAAGAGAAGTGGTTTCTTTCAGTTCCCCTCAGGTTGACTTACGGAAAAAATTAAGAGGCAACAGAAGAAAAATAAATTTGTGGAAGCCTTCTTCTTCCTTTCAAAACTTTGCCCTTTTCCCTTGTCCCACAGTATGCTGTTATTGGCTCTCTTAACCCTTGTGCTGCTGTGTCAAGATTGCAGAGGAAATAAAGGGACAGAGGCAGCCCAAGGCTGAGGTCTGAGATTCACACAGAAGCTGTGGCCATCACACACAGAAGGGACTAACCAGCCAGGTCAAAAGGTGATTCGTGTTGCCCGTACACTGCAACTGCAATCATTTTCAGCTCCAAGGGGTCCCTGGTGGGGGTGCGGATGTCATCCAGTCATTCTATGTATGTCGAGTGCAGGGTGGGTATCCACTGGTGTACTTCACAGCCTCACTCGGGAGGTAATGTATGCAAACACGAGTGGTATGTATTTAGTCGATAGGAGACACACTTTAATTGAGTCCTGATTCTGCGTTAAACACTATGTGAAGTGCTGGGGAGAAAAAAGATAGAAGGGAAAATAAAACTATCCTGAAATGGATCACGGTCTACTGGCTATGTAGTGCAAAGAAAACGAGATGGGAAATTAGCATGGAAACGCCTTTTAAAACTGTAAGCTTCGTTTTCTTGTGAACCTAATAAGATAGATTCATTGGCTCTCTGTCTTTTTCTACAACTCATCTAAGGGCTGAATTGAGTAACAGGTGGGTTTCTCTACACTCCTTCACATCTTTTGATCACCTATTTCTCCTGTGAGATGAGAAAACTCACAAGAATATGATACGGTATGATATGGTCAAAACGATATGAAGTCAGAGAGCCTTGAGTTTGAACTTAGGACTATACTCATTCTACTTGCATTCTTGGGCAGGTTACTCAACCTTTCTGAGCCTCTGTCTCTTCTAAAACAGATAACAATAGCCATGTGGCAGATAATGTTAGTGGCCAGCCCAGGGTCAGTGTGCCCCTCTTTTTGCTATCAGAAGCTCTCGCAGTTTTGTCTGGGGGAAGAAAGTGCATAACCTAGGTGATAGCATACCCTAAGTGAAGGTGGGGGTCGGCAAACTTTTCTGTTAAAGGCCAGATAGCAAAATTTTAGATTTTTTTCAGGCTGCGGAATTCCTGTCACAAGCCTGCCGTTGTAGCATGAAAACAGCCATGCACAATACTTAGATGAATGGGTGTGGCTGTGTTGCAACAACACTTTATTGACAAGAACAGGCAGTGTCCAGAACTGGTGCTTGTCTGCTCATCTCTAGTCTAAGGCCACCCTGACAATCCTAGTGCCTACTTTCTCCACTTCCTTTGCAACTAAAGGCATCCATCTCCAGTTCTGGCCAATGATGTCTAAGGAGAAGTCTGAAGTAGGAGGGTTCTGGGAAAGTTTAAAAAAAAAACCCAACATATATTTTTTTATTTCAGAGAGGTCAGAAGAGGGACAGAGAGATAGAAACATCAATAGGACAGAGAGAATCATTGACCATCTGCCTCCTGCACGCCCCCCACTGGGAATCGAGCCTGCAACCTGGGTATGTGCCCTGACCAGGAATCGAACTGTGATCTCCTGGTTCATAGGTCGACGCTCAACCACTGAGCCATGCTGGAAGTATGACAGCTAAGATTTTGCTTTCCTGATTAAAAAAAAAAGGGGGGGGACTAATGTGGTGGCCCTATACTATCCTCCCAATTCTACCTTGGAGTGAATATGGTATCTGGAGCTGAAGCAGTCATCTTGCAATCACGAGATGACAAGCAAAAGACTAAATGTTGACATGCTAACGATAGTGATTCAGAAAAAGAAACTAACTCCTAGATGTCATCACTAAGAAACTGAATAAATACCAGCACCACCTACTGGACTACAAAACCCATAATTTTTTAGACCACTGTGGTTAGGTTTCCTGCATTTTGCAGCCAAATCTATTCTGAAGTAATGTCAATGTATGACAGGCTTATTGTGAATATGAGGTGAGATGAATATACAAAATATACAGTAGAGGCTCAATCAATAAGAGTTCTCTTCACATTTCATTTCACAGAAAATTGATATCATTCCCTCAGTGATCAGTATTGTTAACATATTATACAAGCTTCTTTTAAGAATAAGTCACCTCAAATGGATTATTTTTTTTCAGTCATCTCTAGTTTCACTCTAGAATTTTCCACGGCCTCAGAAAGACGAGGAAAGGGAAGGACCAGAAAGAATAACTAGTTTAGCAGGAGCCTGTGTATGAAAAAAAAATCCCAGGTAATTGTAAAAAAAAATTCTTTTTTTGAAAAAAACAATCTCTCTCTAGTAACTAGGAACGAAAGTGTTCTTCTGCCGCGCCTTCCTCACCACTTGCCAAGGTTCCTCATGCCTGCCTGCAACGGACTTCCCATGAGAAGACAGGAAGCATGAGGGTGCCTTGCACGGGAGACCCTCCGGAGCTGTTCCCCTATTTTCCCTTCCTCTCTTCTCCCTGCCAGTACTCTCCCAGTCTCAGCTTATTGAAGAACCAGACTCGGTGGGGAAGGGAGCCCCATGAAGGAGACACTAAACCTGCAGGAGGAGAGGACAGAGCGTTATCAGTCCAAGGATGGGGAGCGACAAGGAACAAGGATTTGAAAACGTTCAGAGTTAAGCAGTTTGGAAATAAGTTTCTGAGAAGCAGGTGTCTAGGATCGGTATTAAAATAGTGGTGTGTGTGTGTGTGTGTGTGTGTGTGTGTGTGTGTGTACCTCAACTTAAAGTACCCATGCAGAGAAAGACAGTATCCAATAAATATTTGTGCAAGTATGGATCCATGGGTGGGTAGATAGAACTTTTCAAATGCTCTATTGCAACTACTCAAATTTTCTGTTATAAGGTGAAAGCAGCCACAGACAACATGTAAAGGAACTTGTGTCGCAATAAAACCTTATTTATAATAGTAGGTGGTGGTCTGAGTTTGGCCCATGGGTCCCAGTTTGCCCATCCTGCTCTGGACTATGCCCACACCTGGGAGTGCCTCCTGGAACTGCAGCAGCCGTTCTGCTACCAGCCTGAGGATGGAGGCGGACAGGTGCAGGTAAAGAAACCTGGTTCCTTAACAGAAGCCTCTAATCCTGATACACCTGCAACCGCCCTTACTCTGTGCTTATCTTGTGA
This sequence comes from Myotis lucifugus, assembly GCF_000147115.1. NCBI lineage: Eukaryota > Metazoa > Chordata > Mammalia > Chiroptera > Vespertilionidae > Myotis > Myotis lucifugus. Next base: position 2,537,611 of record NW_005871154.1, read on the forward strand.
GATATGCAATTTCCTCTTTATTGTGTCCATTTGAATAGGCTCTTCACTTATTTGCAGCCAAGAGTGTCTTAGCTGTCATACTTCCTTAAGAGGAAATACTCTGTCTTGTCTACTTCCCTCACGAGCTTGCAGCGGATCATAAACGTTCTGAAGGCTGCAAGCAGGAGAAAAAGAGAAAGGAGGAATGTCCCCTTGCTGAAGACTTCCTGACCTAGGGCAAGAATCTGCTCTAGATTTTAAGTCCTTTAGTAATTGCTGCACTCTTAACATCAGGGGTCCTCAAACTACGGCCCGCGGGCCACATGCAAATACAAATATTATATTTGTTCCCGTTTTGTTTTTTTACTTCAAAATAAGATATGTGCAGTGTGCATAGGAATTTGTTCATAGTTTTTTTTTAAAACTATAGTCCGGCCCTCCAACGGTCTGAGGGACAGTGAATTGGCCCCCTGTTTAAAAAGTTTGAGGACCCCTGCTTAACACCCTGAACTACCACTGATCTGCTACAGTAGCGTTTACAGGGGTGTGGAGATGCCTTGGATGGAGCCCCACCCTTGTGGAGTGGGCTGACTTCATTGAGCCACTCATGTATAGTGTCCTTCGTTTGTCTTTTATTGCTTCATATGTGTGAATCTTATCTCTACCGATTTAAAGAGAAGCTCCTTTATGGCAGGAAACTTTTTGTAGATCTTTCAGAATTGGGCACTTAATAGATATACAATATATGCATTACTAACTGAATGCATATATGGCCCTACCCGTGGTCAGCAAACTGCAGCTCGCGAGCCACATGCGGCTCCTTGGCCCCTTGAGTGTGGCTCTTCCTAAACCTTAGGAGTACCCTAATTAAGTTAATAACAATGTACCTCCTATATAGTTTAAGTTTAAAAAATTTGGCTCTCAAAAGAAATTTCAATCTTTGTACTGTTGATATTTGGCTCTGTTGACTAATGAGTTTGCCGACCACTGCAAGCCGGTTTGACTCAGTGAATAGAGCATCAGTCTTCAGACTGAAGGGTCCCAGGTTTGATTCTACCATCCCCAGTAGGGGGCGTGCAGGAAGCAGCCAATCAATGATTCTCACTCATCATTGATATTTCTGTCTCTCTCTCCCTCTCCCTTCCTCTCTGAAATCAATAAAATTCTATTTAAAAAAAATAAAAATAAAAAATAGCCCCAGGATGATTTAAGCTACCTATTGTGCCCCCCTAAACCCAAATTACATTGAGTCTTTCTAGGATTTTTTTTTAATTCAGCCACTTTTGATTTAATTCATTTTTTTTAAAGGAGAATAATTCCCTATACAAAATTTGTAGAGTATGAACTTGTACCACAGGACCCCACTCTCTTGCTATGTGGTTGCTGCAATCAGCATATCAAAATATGTACAGGTTTACTTACCATCATTTTCTAAGTTTGACAAGACATTTATTATCAGAAGTTGGCCTGTAACTTTGGTGCAGTTTTCAAACACAGTAAGGTAAAATAGATAAAAATGGTAGGCAAGGATACGAAATTAGATCATTAGGGAGAGCAAGGGGGAAAAAAAGAGAAAAGATTAGTCTAGTTTGGACTTGCCTTAATTACAGCCTACATGCACTGAAATGTGATAATTTAATCCTAGTTGATTTAATGGCATAATCCCTCTTTTGCACTGGTAAATAGCCCCCAATTGCCTTTTGTCTGAATTCTGTTACAAGAAATGTGTAATTCTATCAGAGAGTTTGCTTAAACAAAAGATGTAGAATTTTAAAGGTGGTCTTTAAAAAAATGAGAATTTTTAAAAATTGAGATTCCTAACAGATTCTAAGCACCTTTTAAACCAATTACAGATTTATTTTCCTGACTGCACAAATATTATGTACATACCAAACATAGAAAGTACAAAAAACCTCACTAAATATGCATAAGCTCAAAATTCAAAGAGAATCACTGTTAAGAATTCTGGGGCAATTCCTTCTATTCCTCTCTCTCTTGCACAGAGAAAAAGATAGATCTATGTTAAGGTCCATGGTCAAGATCCTATTGTACATCATAAACATTTTCCCAGATCGTTAAGAATTTTTCATTAAGTTTTGTAGATGATCTTTTATTTCAGTTATTTTTCTGTACATTATATCTTCCCCCCTCCATTTTAGTTTAAAGGTAAGACACTCATGGCATTTTAAAAGATTCTTAAAATTAAAAACTTACAATCCTAATATTCTAATACTAGAGGCCCAGTGCATGAAATTTGTGTACTGGGGGTGGGGTCCCTCAGCCTGGCCTCTGCCCTCTTGCAGTCTGGGAGCCTCGGGGGATGTCCGACTAATGGCTTAGGCCCGCTCCCTCCATCAGTCGGACATCCTTAGCACTGCGCTCCCACCACGACCGTTGAACTCGCCAGCCATCAGCCCAGCTTCTGGCTGAGCAGCACCCCCCGATGGGAGCGCACTGACTACTAGGGCCAGCTACTGCATTGAGCATCTACCCCTGGTGGTCAGTGCGTGTCAGAGTGACCAATCATTCCACTGTTCGGTCAATTTGCATAATAGCCTTTTATTATCTATAATAATAAAAGGTAATATGCTAATTAGACCGGACATCTTCCGGACGTCATTCCGGACATCCTTCCTGATGAAGCCCGGGCCGGAGGGAAGCCAGCCTGGTCCTGGGTGCCAGAGGGAAGCCGATGCTGGGAGATGGGGGAAGGAAGGCCTACTCTTATACGAATTTTTGTGCACCGGGCCTCTAGTATAGGATAACCCATCTCATGTTTCCTACTCCTCCCCTTATAGAGCAGAAGCTATTTTGCATTTTATTACATAGTAAACACCTCTCAATTTGACCCGGGATCCTTTGTTCAGAGAATACCTATGGTAGAGGTTCTCAAAGTGTGGACCCCCTAGACCAGCAGTAGCAGCAGCACTTAGGAATTTGTTAGAAATGTAAATTCTCTGGTTCCACCCAGACCAACTGAATCAGAAACTGTGGGGGGGGGGGGGAGGGGAGGGGGGAGAAGTAGGGGCAGCAATCTGTGGTTTTTCACAAGCCACACAAGCAATTCCGATGCACACTACAGTTTAAAAACCACAGTCCTATGGGGTCAACAATCTGCAGATCGTCCTCTGGGAAACAATTTGCAAAACTGCCTTTCTGACAAGTCTTTGTATTTCCTGGAAGGAAGATACAAATTGCTGGCTGCCTCTGTTCCCTCAAGGATAGAACAGGGCCATTAGCTGCTTCCCAAGATCAGAATTAATTATGATAATTAGTGAAAGGGTTTTGTAAGCCATTAAGTAGCAGAGTGATATATAGATATTAGTTATTGTTATGGTGACCTTGAATTTAAGCTAAAGGATTTAGATGACTAAGCTCTGGGGAAAGCCCAGTGGAATGTGGACACAGATGGTTCTTAACTTTCACATATTCAAATTTCATACAACCCGATTTTCACACATTACACATGTCACCCCTAAAACCCCTTTCCCACACCCAATCTGGAATTTCCTGCACTTGCAGTTTCATGAGCAGTTGGAGGAATCCCACGGCTGCACCACCTGCCAACCCACAGCTCTGCCTTGGCAGGATCCCATCTTTTTCTATTCCACGGTTTTTTGTGCATATTTTATTGCATCTCACCATTATTACTTACAAAGAAAACAAGAGAGGAACAGTAAGAGACACAGTCCTCAGCCGTGTTTCGTTTCTATTACATTTCTTTGCAGTCTTAGGCTACGATTGCATTTGTGTTTTTGTTTTATGCATGCCATAGCCTCTCAGCTATATCCTAGTATGCAAATTAGTGTTTCTTTCCAAGTCTCCTCTGCCTTCTGAGTTATCCCCGCTTCCTCTGGCCAGTTTGTTCTTCTTGTCCCTTCCTAGTCTTGATGTCTGGTGATCCTCAGATGCCTCGTCATCCCTAGTTGTCTGTTTATGGTTTCAGGTACCTGACATGGGCTCCCTCTGCAGGCCACTCACCTAAAAGAAAGGGCAGCTGTGATCTTCATCTGAGTGGGTAGGGATTTGACCAAGAGACTCCACACTTTAGGGACTTGGGCTCTTTGCCCTCTCCACCACTATCTCCTCCCCTCATGGCTAGACAGGGAGGACGCTACTTTGGCATGGAAGGGCGCCAATGAATTTTTTACCTACACAAAGATGACTTAGTTTATTCCTTCTGAGTCCATTTTGGAAGTTTCAATTTATCTCTCTCAGCCCTCCACTCCCATATATCACTATCCCTCCCCAGGTAGGAAGTTCACAGTCTCTTGGGGCTGTACCTGTGTGACCACTGGGTGGTGGTGATGTGGGGAGCTCAGGAACATGGCTGGCTTTACTGATCTTGGAAAGCAGCTAATGGCCCTGTTTTTCAGGATGCAGGTCTGTAATTAATTATCCGGATAATTAATTATTTAAGGGCCTCTGACTGCTCTTGACTTGGCGTCACCATGACTCTGAGCTGGCAGTTTCTTTTAATCATTTATCTTTCTTTCTGATTCAATCTATTTTATAGAGTTTTCTAGAAAAATAGTTCTCTTAGTGCCTGAAGCAGCAATGTCAGCACACCTGGGAACTTGTTAGACATACAAATTGTTTATCCATAATACAGCTGATGAGTATTTGGTTGTTTTGACTATTATAAATAAAGCTGCTGTGAACATTCTGTGAACACACCTTTTCATTTCTATCAGGTAAATACAGAAGTAGAATTATAGGACAAATCCAATCTGATGCAATCAAAATTCTTCATAATTATGATCTGCTGATGGTAATGTTATGGAATTATTCTTTTTATGGTTGCCAGGCAAATATAGTAAGTCCAAAACACTGCATTTGGAACATATTTATACTAGAAAATTATTTATTATTTTTCTGAAATCCAAATATAATTGGATATCATGTATTTTTTGCTAAATATGCCAACCCTAAGTTCTTTTTATTCGATTATGTTATTTTAAGGATATTGAAGGGTGGAAGAAGCAAGATTGACTTGTATGATCATTCTACCTTTTTTTTTTTTTTAATATATTTTATTGATTTTTTACAGAGAGGAAGGGAGAGAGATAGAGGGTTAGAAACATCGATGAGAGAGGAACATCGATCAGCTGCCTCCTGCACATCTCCTACTGGGGATGTGCCCGCAACCCAGGTACATGCCCTTGACCGGAATCGAACCTGGGACCTTTCAGTCCGCAGGCCGACGCTCTATCCACTGAGCCAAACCGGTTTTGGCAATTCTACCTTTTTTAAAATATATTTTTATTGACTTCAGGGAGGAAGGGAGAGGGAAGGAGAGAGAAATAAAAACATCAGTGAGAGAATCATTATTGGCTGCTTCCTGCATGCCCCACATTGGGGGTCAAGCCCACAACCCGTGCATGTGTCCTGGCTGGAATTGAACCCTGACTTCCTGGTTCATAGGTCAATGGTCAACCACTGAGCAAAACTTGGCTACCACCTTGATCCCAGATAGAAATTTGACAGAAAACTGATAGCATCATAACCTATTTATTAGGTTGCTCATTCCTGTGCAAATACCCTGCCCAAGCCAGTAATTGTACACTTTCATCAGAAAGT
>NW_005871154.1:2543369-2619640 GCF_000147115.1 Myotis lucifugus
GACATAGATAATAGGGTGGTGAGGACTGGGGTGGGGCAGGGCAGGGGGAGGAGGGGGGCTGGAGGGAGTCAATGGGGGAAAAAGGGGGACATATGTAATACTTTCAACAATAAAGAATTATTTTTTTAAAAAAGAAAAGAGAGTCCTCCTTCCTAACACTAACTCAATATCTTATATCAAAAAAAATGTCATTTCATCCTAGCTGGTTTGGCTCAGTGGATAGAGCATCAGTCTGTGGACTGAAGGGTCCTGGGTTCAATTCTGGTCAAGGGCACATGCCCAGGTTGCAGGATTTATCCCTAATAGGGACATGCAGGAGGCAGCTGATCAGTGATTCTGTCTCAGCATTGATGTTTCTCTCTCTCTCCCTCTCCCTTCCTCTCTGAAATCAATAAATATATATTTTTTAAAAAGAAATATTTGTCTGCATTTAATGTTTAACTGTGTTTTGAAAATTTTTATAATCATGTATATGTCATATAACACTAGGGTTCCTATTTTTAACCCAAGATTTAAACATTTATAACATCTACAAGGGATTTTATAATTTTTTTTAGCTCTTGGGGATAAAATTCCTCACATAACATGTAAGGCTATTGCTTGATTTTTATATATTAAACTTTTCATATACATTTTCAGAAACTCATTAAACACAAATAGAACTGCTTCCCAAAAGATGTAATGAGCAGAAAAAATTTTGATGTAACTATTAGGTCCTTGGGCTAGAAAAATAAATATCTAGGTGTTTTATTAGCTTTCTAGCAAGCTTAACCAATTTTCTTACCCTGTCGTAAGTTTTTACTAGCTAAAGCGTCCTAGGGTAGTTAGGTCTCTCAACTATGAATGTTATTATACATTCTGCCTATGAATATCTTGGACTTGCGTTTCTTTGTCCTGTAATTTTTAAAATGTGGGCTCCGTCTTCCCCACTGTTTTGGTACAATCTCTTGCGGTGAGTTGGTGGCAGGACACCACCCTGGCTTTGAGGCTTCTGGCAGAACATTATTTTTGTGGGGCTGTGGTTGCTACGAAGTTATTGCTGAGGAATCATGGCTAAGGCCTATCCCCAGTTTGGGTTTTGCCTGTGCATTAAATACTGTTAGTGGTTTTAGTCCCTACATTGTTCCTATTTGAGTAAAATGAAAACTCCCGTGAAACAGGATTTCCGAAAGCGGTGGGTAAAGTTCTAGATCCAATAAAGCCCAGGTGGTTTTGCATGGATTGAATTGACTTCTGTTTTACTCAACCATTCTCTAGAGCAGCAAGAATAATTCTGCCTGGAAATGTTTTTTCCATATTTGGTAGAAACATTAATGATAATAATTAACATTTATCATTACCAGGTAAAGTACTATTCTAAAAAGTTAGCATGTATTTCTTGCTTGATAAGAGTTAATCATAAGCAATAAAATTTATCACCCCATCTATAAGCAAGATGCTTTTCATACATTATTCAGTCTTCACAACTTTTTTTTTATCCTCACCTGAGGACATGCTTAGAGAGAAGAAGAGGCGGAGAAGAGAAAGAGAGAGAAAGAAACATTAATCAGTTGGCGCAGTTGGTAGGTGAGCCAACCAGGGATTAAACCTTCAACCCAGATATGTGTCTTGACTGGGAATCAAACCTGCAACTTTTCGGTGCACAGGATGATGCTCAACCAACTGAGTCACTTTTTGAGAGAGGTATTTAGAGATCAGAAAAATGAGGCACTAACAAGTTAAGAAACATACCCAAGATTATACAGGTGGTAAATCATAGAATTGGGATTTAAACCCAGATTCTCAACCCTTTTTCATGTAATGCAATTGAATCACTTCTCATACACAAGTACTTGGTCTCTTGCTATCTTATTTCACTTTGTCAAGAACCTCCGTGGGAAGAATAGAAGGTACTATTACCTTCAGGTTAAAGGGAAGGAAAATGGCACACCGAGGTTAAATGGCTTGCCCAACTTCACACATTAACGGTAGAGTTGGTACAGAGTTCCCATGTTCTGGCCAGTAAGATAATACAGAAAAGTATTATTACTCTGGGTGATGTTATATTAAGAGAATGTAGTTTTAAATTCTTCCACTCAAAGCATACCTTAAGAGGGTCATTATCCTTGAATTCTTAGTTCCCACATAGTCATTGTTTGTATGTAGTCTAACCGTTGTGAGGAAATAGAGTGTTGTTAAATATCCAAGAACCCAGCGAGCCTTAGTTTATGCCAGCAAACATTGATGTTCAAAGATAGAGTCCTCAACAGTTTTACATTCCAAACCACACTTCCCAATAAAAATGATCCTCAACAATAAGTTCCAAAGTCAGCTCCAGGCCTGGATCCCAGGCCACGAGTTCCAATGGAGGGTGTCATCCATAACCCACTGGAAATTTGGCAAGTTGTTTAGACAATCCGTCTCCATCAAGCTGCCTTTGATGGCAAAGCCAGATGGGCTCTCTGGGCATCAGCTGACCTTCTCCAGCTCACCTTTGCAGGGCTCTCCTCTTCTTTCACCCTCCCTCTCCAGGTCACCAGTTCCCTACACAAATGCTTCTCCTTGCCAAGAAGATACATTGACTGAAATGATCAGCTAAATATGCTAATAATTTATCTTGGCAAATCAATGCTGTGTCACTTCAGGTCTCTACAAAATTTCCTCCAATAACTCGCCAGCCCTATCCACTTACAATCAGAATCTTAAAGCCTAAACATAGGTTGAGCTCTGATTCTAATTTCAAATCTCTGCTGGCTCGCACTTGGGATGTGTTCTGTCTTCCATCTCCAGCTGGCCACTATTGTGCCCCTTCTGCTGAAATGAAGACTTCCCCACATTAATCTCCACATTCTTCACACTTACACTAGTAGAATTTATAGCTTGATAACTCAGCCTTGCCCTAAGAATAAGCGAAAGGGATTGGGTTCACAGCCTGCCTGCTAGGCAGGAAATAGCCAAGCTCCAATTTTTTACCTTTTTGCACATTTTTCCCTACTTGGCCCTCTTTCTCCATTTTAAATACTTTTCTTCTAGAAGTCTCTGCTTAAATTTTTCAGCACCTAGCACTTGATTTCAGCTTGGTTAAGGTTTAGCAAAACAATGTCTTTATGAGCTTTCAGCAGCAAGCAGCTAGTCTTGACCTGGGCTGCTGACTTTACTAAAGGCTCTCAGGTTCACAGGCCCCAGGCAGGTGGCAGCTGGCCTCAGTTTGCTATTTGCCTCTTGCTGATCAGCCCCAGGCCCAGCACTGGCACCAAATCTGAGTCTGCATTAACCTAGTGGGCACCACTAGACCCACCATGGTGACTCCCTGGGACCCTGTGCCACACAGCTCACACACCAGGGCTCTTCTGGTGACTATACCTTGCAGGTGGCTGCTCTCGGCCCATGCTTCAGGTTAGTTCCACAAATGGCACACCCAAAGGGTGGTGTCAGCAGGCACCAGAGCCTTGCTGGAGCAAAACCCGCTCAATGGGGTTAATCTCCACACAGTAGCTCATATAGTGTGGTTGTGGCCAATACTCACAGCCAGTCAGCCTGAGGTTCAACCCCACCCACTGATATGCCAATAGCAATCAAGGCTCAACTACAACAGGAGGGCACACACAACCCACGTAGGGACACTCCTGGAGCACCTGGTTCAGGGAGACAGCACCACTGGACCCCACGGGACCACATAAGGCCACCCTGCCAAGACTGGGAGATGTAGCAGATGTACCTAATACAGAGAAACAAACACAGAGAAGCAGCCAAAATGAGGAGACAAAAAAGCATGCCTCAAATGAAAATACAGGAGAAAACTTACCAAAAAACAAACAAAAAACAACAACAACTAAATGAAAAGGGGAAACAATCTACTAGATACAGAGTTTGAAACTCTGGTTATAAGAATGCTCAATGAATTTAGAGGAAGAATAGATGAACTTAGCAAGAACTTCAATAAAGAGACAGTAAACATAAAAAGGACATAGAAACCATGAAAAAGAACCAGTCAGAAAAGAAGAATAAATTAACTGAAAACAAGAATACACTAGAAGGAACTAAAAGAAGATTAGATGAAGCAGAGGATCAAATCAGTGATTTGGCAGACAGGGAGCAGAAAACACAATCGGAACAGGAAAAAGAAAAAAGAAAAAAAATTAGGATAGTTTAGGGACCTCTGGGACAACATTAAGCACAACAACAATCACACCATAGGGGTACTAGAAGGAGAAGAGACTGAACAAAAAATTGAGAACCACCCTAGGCAGTCTGGCTCAGTGGATAGAGCATTGGCCTGAGGACTGAAGGGTCCCAAGTTTGATTCCAGTCAAGGGCACATACCTGGGTTGTGGGCTTGATCTCCTTCTCCCTTCCTCTCTGAAATCAATAAAGACATATTAAAAAAAAAAAAGAAATTGAGAACCTATTTGAAAAAATAATGATTGAAGAACATTTCATTATGGTAAAGGGACCAATCCGACAAGAGGATATAATAATACTTGTAAACATTTATACACCCAACATGGGCATATATAAACATGTAAAACAAATACTGACAGATATAAAGAGAAAGATTGATAATAATGCAGTCATAATAGGAGACTTTAACACCACAGCAAGAGGCAACAAGGAAACATCAGCCTTAAATGACACATTAGACCAGATGGATTTAATTGATATTTGTAGAGAATTTCCTTTCAAAACAGCAGAATATACATTCTTTTCAAGTGAAACATTTTTCAGGATAGACCACATGTTAAGCCGCAAAATAAGTCTCAATAAATTTAAGAAGACTGAGATCATATCAAGCATCTTCTCTGACCACAATGATATAAAACTAGGAATCAACTACAAGAAAAATACTGGGGAACATACAAGCACATGGAGGCTAAATAACATGGTAAAAAGCATAAATGAATGGGTTAACAATGAGATCAAAGGAGAAATAAAAAGATACCTCAAGACAAATGAAAATGAAAACACAATGACCCAAAATCTATGGAACATAGTGAAAGCAGTCCTAAGAGGGAAATTCATAATAATAGAGGACTACCTCAAGAAACAAGAAAAATCTCAAATAAACATCTTACTTTACACCTAAAGGATCTAAAAAAAGAATAGCAAACAAAGCCCAAAGTGAGTAGAAGGAAGAAAGTAATAAAGATCAGAGCAGAAATAAGCAAAAATAGAGTCTAAAAAAACATAAAAGATCAATGAAGGCAAGAGCTGGTTCTTTGAAAAGACAAACAAAATTGATAAACCTTTATCCAGACTCATCAAGAAAAAAGAGAGAGAACCCAAATAAATAAAATCAGAAATGAAAGAGGAGAAATGATAACTGACACCACAGAAATACAAAGGATTATAAGAAAATACTATGAACAAATTGGACAATCTGGAAAAAAATGCATACATTCCTAGAAACATACAATCTTACAAGACTTAATCAAGAAAAAAAAACCATAAAATCTAAACAGACCAATTACTACTAACAAAATCAAATCAGTAATCAAAAATTCCCAACAAACAAAAGTCCTGGGCTAGATAACTTCGCAGGTGAATTTTACCAAAAATTTCCTAAGCTCATTTTACAAGGCCAGCATTACCCTTATTTCAAAACCAAAGATATTACAAAAAAAGAAAATTATGGACCTATATGCCTGATGAACATAGGTGCAAAATATTAGCAAACTGAATTCAGCAGTACATTTAAAAGATCAAACACGATGATCAAGTGGGATTTATTCCTGGGATGCAAGGCTGATTCAATATATACAAATCAATTAACTGTAATACATGACATAAACAAAATAAAGGATAAAAATAATCTGATCTCATCAATAGATACAGAAAAAACATTTGATAGAACCCAGCATCCATTTATGATAAAAAGTCTCACCAAAGTGGGAATAGAGGAAACATAAGTCAACATAATAAAGGCTATATGTGACAAACCCACAGTTAACATCATATTCAACAGGAAAGAGCTAAAAGTGTTTTCCTTAACATTAGGAACAAGACAAGGATGTCCACTTTTACCACTTTTATTCAATGTAGTTTGGAAGTCTCGGCCACAGCAATCAGACAAAAGGAATGTTGTAAATGTTTCCCTCCACATCCTGCGTGGTTCAGGGTTCAGGATCTGGAAGAAGAGCCTCACACAAATGAAAGAGAAAAGACAAGAGATAATTTGGGAATATTGGGGGCCCAGTTGGGTAAGTCCAACTCAAGAGGAAGGACTTCCACTGGTGCTCAGGCGCACCAACCTTTTATAGTCAGAGGTAAACAAGGTAGTGGTTACCATAGTTATACTGTTCTTGTGAGTTTCACTTGTTTTGACCATAGTTACACTTCCTGCACTTCCCTCAGCCCATTAGCTTTCCAGATAAGATCTAGGGAGTGTTATAAGGTCAAGCCTAATTATGCTAAGAGGACTGTGCCCTCTAAGCTGGGACTTGTTTGTGACTTTGCCAACAGGTCAGTCCGAGGCTTAACCCTATATAGGCTCCCCACAAGGAAGAAAGGAAGAAGGGAAGGAAGAAGGAAGAAAGGAAGGGAGGGAAGAAGGAGGGAGGGAGGAAGGGAGGGAGGGAGGAAAGGCATTCAAATTGAAAAGAAGTAAGACTGTTATAATTTGTGGATTACATGATACTATCTATATATAGAGAACCCTAAAGATTCAACCAAAAATACTGTCAGAACTAATAAATGAATTCAGTAAAGTAGCAGGTACAAAAGTAATATTCAGAAATCGGTTGCATTTTTTATACCAATAACGAACTATCATAAAGAGAAATTAAGAAAACAATCCCATTTACAATTACATTTAAAAAACACACCTAGGAATAAATTTAACCAAAGAAGTAAAAAACCTGTACTCAGTAAAGACAGTAAAGAAAGCATATACCATGCTCATGGATAGGAAACATTAATATCATTAAAATGTACATACCACCCAAAGCAATCTATAGATTTAATGCAATCCTTATCAAAATTCCAATGACAATTTTACAAGACTAGAACAAATCATTCCAAAATTTATATGGAACCACAAAAGGCTCCATATAGCCATAGTGGTCCTCCCCTAAGCTTGTCAATTTATTATGTGACCCCTTTTTCATCCACAGATGCATGAACTCTTTCAGGCCACTAGGTTGTAATTAGGAAAATCACTGTCTATAAAATGCGCTGTGAAATGGGGTAACTTTCTACTCCATTGCACTAAAGGATAGTGTAGATGTCCATAAGAGGACATGTGACTTCTAAGAGTTCCAGAAAGTAACAGAAACAAAGAGAGGAACTCATCAAGGTAGTGTCCTCTCAGCCACTTCCTGTTTTATGAAAGCAGATGCTTGGACTCATCTACTCATCCACTCAAATATTCTTTGTGCCTTGCTCGGGGCCAAGTATGAGTTAGGTGATGAGGGTACACCAGGTACCAGTAAACACAAAATAACAAAATTCCCTACCTTATGACTCCCAGAACCTGAGGAGGGATTCAAGCCTCAAACTATTAATACGGGAGTTCTTTGTCTTCAATCCCAAACTCATAGGGCTTGATGTATCAGGGTGAAGGTTAATGGATGTGGAGGATCATTTTTCCTGGCTCCATCATACAAACCCTGTTTGTGCAAGCCTTTCTGTTCTGTCCTAGGGAGCTCAGGGTGTGCCTGCTCCTCAGCCTGGCCAACATCTACCTGCTGAAGCCCCCTGTGCAGCCAGAGGTCAAGCAGTTGGCAAAGTCAAGCCAGCCAGCTGCTGTGAAGTGATACTTCTAAAGGAAATCCTGGATCGGTCCTGCAAGGGAGTTGCACACTGCAGCCTGGATTAACCCAGGCTGTTCATCAGCGTACTTCAGCTGCTTGTCCACTCTCTGCTGGGCAGCTGGGCAAGAAACTGCCACACCCCACTGCCCAGAATGGCCAGAGGGAACACTGGGAATTCCTAATCAGTACATGCTCTCTTTCCCAGAAAAGGGATTAAGCGTGCCCTGACAGAGTTTACTCTTCCTTGGGGAGTATGGTGGACAGAAAAGGGACCTGTGCAATTCATTCCCCACCTCCTTAAAAATTCTTTCAAGCTGCTCCAATCTGCCACCAACATTGGATCCAAGCAAGCAGTCTATTGGCATCAAATGTGTCTCTGGGCTTGAGGAAAATAATGCCAACCTCAGAGGGTTGATGTAAGAAGTAAATGAGAGACCACACATGAAAGCTATTACCAAACTACCTGGCCCCAATGTAAATACACAATACAGTAGAAAATACAAAATTTTCTTAACAATTTTGCAAGGTGAGCCCGGCCGGCGTGGCTCAGTTGTTGAGCGTCAACCTATGAACCAGGAGGTCACTGTTTGATTCCTGGTCAGGGCATATGCCCAGGTTGCGGGATCAATCCCCAGTATGGGGCATGCAAGAGGCAGCTAATCAATGATTCTCTCTTATTATTGATGTTTCTCTCTCTCTCCCTTGCCCTTCCTCTCAAAATCAATAAAAATATATTTTAAATAATAATAATGATAATTTTGTAAGGTGATATTACATAATGTAAGGAAACGAGTCCAGTAAGTCTCTATCAGAATTCTCTCATTGTAGGTGACCAAACTGACTCAAACCATTTTTTATAAAGGAATGTATTTGCTCATGGAGCTAGTAGGCATGGCTAAATCTAGAGACTCAAATGAAGTTTTCAGGGCTCTGTTTCTCTTTCTCTATCTCCTAACTGACTCTGCTTTGCTCTGATTCTTTTTGCTGTTGACTTCATTCTCTCCTGCCACAGACAACATCTCTCCATGTGGCAAGGAAGACAGACATGGGAATTGTGACCCAGAGGAAGAGGCACACACTATCTCCCAGTGTCCATGAATTCTATCTCATAGCAGGACTTTGACCCTTTATGGGTCACATGCTTATCCCTTAGACCAGGAGTCAACAGACCATCAAGCAACAAACTACCACCCACAGGCCAAATCCAGTCGACACCTCCTGCTTTTGGACAGTACACAAGCTAATAAGAATGGTCTTGTCATTTTTAAGTGGTTGGGGGGGGGGAAGAAGAACCAAAGGAGGATCATATTTTGTAACACTTTAAAATTACATGAAATTCAAATTTCAGTGCCCATAAATTTCATTTTAGAGGACACACCACACCTGTTCCTTTATGTATTGACTATGTCTGTTTTCTGCTACAAAGGTAGAATTGAGTAATGGTGACAGGGACTATATAGCCCACAAAGCCTGAAATACTGCTATCTGCTCTTCACAGGGAAATTTTTGCTGACCCTACCCTAGACCAATCATGGTAAAGAAGAAGATAGGACACTCTGATTGGCCAGACTGAGTCATGTGCCCAACCCTGTAGCTAGGAGACAGGTAAGGTAAAAAAAAAAATAACAATTTACACTTGATGAGCACTCACAGTGTCAGGCACTGCTGTAATCACTTTATTTGTATTGGTTTATTTAACCTTTGCAGGAACTTTTATAATCCCCATTTGATAGACAAAGAAACTAGGCTCAGAAAGGTTAAGGAGCCTGTGCAAAGTTATATAGCTAATAAGATCTGAGATTTGAATCAGGCTGCCTGGCTGGAGTTCAATCTTGACTGCTATAGGGTCCGTCCTAGCAAATTGTTGGGGGTTGGGGGGGGGGATAGAATGGTTTCCCTAGGGAAAGAGGGGGTGCTGGGAAAACAAACAACAGATATCCATTACAGTGTCAGATCAATATGAGTTTGAAAATCTTTTACTTAATTTCTTAGGTCCTTCGTTTCTTCATCTGGTGTGAAATAGGTAAGACCTGCCCTTTGAGAAAGTAGCAATGGCAGTGGCTAACATTCCCTGAGCACTAACTCTGGGCTAATATGAGTACCTTGTGCACACTGTCTCACTAAGGAAACCAAAGGTGACATACATTGCCCAGAGTTGCATGGTGAGCAGTGTCAGGGCCTTGATCAGAGGCCAGATCTCTCTACGACAGCACTGCCCCCCATCCGAGAGGATGAAGAGAGGTAAGATATTGAATGGGGCAGGGGAGGGTGAGGAGGGGTGGGGAAAGAGATCAACCAAAGGACTTGCATCCATTCATGTAAGCATGACCAATGGACACAGACAATAGGGGTTGGGGGCATGTGCTGGGGGGCAGGAGCAGGCAGGGAGAGGTCAATGGGGAAAAATAGACATATGTAAAACTTACAATAATAAAGAATTTTTAAAAAAGAGAGCAAGAAATTAATAATGATAAATTTATATATATATATATATATATATATATATATATATATATATATATCTGGAATGGACTTAGCAGACAGCCTGACACACTTAGGACTCAATGAAGGCTAGTTTTTTTTCTTCCTCTCTCCTGACTTTTCCCATTCACATTATGGAGAGATATGTTTGGGGAAGGAATCCACATGTATCCTTGAAGAGTCCTGCTGCCTCTATCTTTTATGTAACAAAACTTTTTAAAAATCCCCGTTTAATCAGCCTTGCTGTCCCAAAGGCAGAGCAAAAATAGTAAAGGTTCAGAGAAGGGCAGTGAAAATAATTTGCGGCATGCAAGGCAGAAGAGGATGCCATGAAAGGAGGAATTCCAAATGCCAGGATCATTTCACTGGGAAAGGGAAGCTCCCAGAGGCACAATGTTTACAGCGTAATAAGCTGCCGACAGGTATAGGAAAGGCTAATCAGGACCTGGTATTTACTCCCCCCCTCCACCCCCCAATACAAGAAGCAGACTGTTAACGCATTGTATAATAGCCGTGTCACCTTCCACTTTGGAACACTATCAAAGTGAGCTTTACCCTCCCTTCCTACTGACCATGGGCCAAACCACACCTCCCGTCCCTATCAGTACACAAGACACTGCACTCCACACGTACTATTCAGAATCTGGCGATTTCTAACTGGAAGGTGTACTGGAGCCCTGCAGTCCAGCCTCTCACATTATAAATAAAACGGAAGCCCAGTGAGGTGAGATGATTTGTCCCAGTTTGCATGGTGAGCTCATGGAATATCTAGATTTAACTTGGCCTTGGAGTCAGAGAAACTGGATTGCGGTCCTGGCTAGACCTAAATAATATTCCTAAGAATCAGTATCCCCATTGTTAAAAAAAATTTTTTTATTGAATCTATTGGGGTGACGCTGGTCAATAAAACCATACAGGTTTACTTGGAGAACCAACTAATAACAATGGCCTAATTCTCAGTTCAGTATTTTGTCCACTTAAGCCAGTGGTTCTCAACCTTCTGGCCCTTTAAATACAGTTCCTCATGTTGTGACCCAACCATAAAATTATTTTCGTTGCTACTTCATAACTGTAATGTTGCTACTGTTATGAATCATAATGCAAATATCTGATATGCAGGATGGTCTTAGGCGACCCCTGTGAAAGGGTCATTCGACCGCCAAAGGGGTCGCGACCCACAGGTTGAGAACCGCTGGCTTAAGCCATTCTGCTCCTTGGAATAACCTGATGTAGCAAGAGAGTGCAATGCTTGATTGTTGAAAAAAAATTGGAAGATGCAGCACCCCTCCCCCTTTACTTCCCTTCACCAACAATAAAGTACAAAGTTCAAAAGAAACCAACTTGAAAATGGTGAACATTGGACTCAGAGACCTTTCCCGGAGTGGAGCCCTGTGGTCAGATATTGGCCAGGCCAATACTTGAACAAGTTGGTTGCCATCCAAGTCTGTTTTCAGTGGGGAATAAAGTTCATGTTTTGGAGGCAGTATCCTTGACTTTTTATCCTGTTATTCAAATATTTCCTAATAATCTTCAGCATTTATACACTCAAGAGACCTTGAAGGAAAAGGATGCAGGACTCCGGCCTTTTTTCCTTCCTTTTGCTAATGAATAGATGTTTTCTTTCTGAATTCACTGGCCCTATCACCCTATTTTTTTTATACTCAAATAACCCTACAAGAAGGAGGTCAAACAGCAAATGAGGAACTGTAAGTTACCAAGTTTGGGGTTGGATTTAAAGCTCTGAGTGCCCTTCAACAAGAAAACAATCTAAGAAGAGAAGAATGTAAATTTTAGCAAATACATATATAAGGCATAAATTTGTTAGACTAAGTGTGGGTGTTTCTGGTGCCACCTGTTGGTCACACTGTAAGATTAAACTGTGCAGTATTGTTGGTCATAAATAGAAAATGAAATTTATGCTGTAGCAGTCAGAGTTAGGTATTTCAGCAGGCTGGCTGAATGTTGAAATAGGTGAAGGCTGCTTTAACATTATCTTTAGTCACAGCTACTTGAAAATGTAGGACCATTCTGCTCTGTGATTTTTACCTTGGCTTACTTACCAATTAAATGTGTAGAAAGGAATATGTAGTGAGGCATAATCTTTGGAATCTCTGAGCTTAATGAACCAACACTCAGAGCCAAGTGGTTTTTGTGTCTTAGGATTCAGAACTGGTGTTGGTGCCCTGTCCAGATCCCTTTCACCAGCCAGTGCACCCAGACTCTGGAGCTATTGGGAGAGTTGGTTAATACAACTCACAGCTACACCCTTCTCTGGAGAATTGCCCATTGCTAAGAGGAAGCCACCTTGACCAGGAGGCTACATGCATATGCATGTAGCTTCCACAGCCAGTGGCCAATGATTATTGCCATGGGGAGTGGAGTGGGTACAAAAGGCCAGTCCTCCTGATCTTAAGGCAAGACTAACCCTGTGGTGCAATTTGTGCTCCAGAGCTCCCCATGGGATCTAGCTGAAGCCAGGCTCCAGCTGAAGCCTAAACCTCATTTAGCCCCTTTTCCCTGTCCTACCTTGTTTCTCTCATCCTCTTTCTCCTTGAAAACACTCAATAAGTCACTTACACACAACTCATCTCAGGCTCTGCTTCTAAGGAAGCTGACCTAAGACGGAAAAATTTTATCTTTGGAATGAGGAAAGCCATGAGAGCAAAACGGCCCTTGAATGTGGGGGTTTGTGAATGTTGTCTCCCCAACATGCTTGAGAGGCAAACGCTGGACAAAGCAACTTGGCTCCCTAAGCAGCAAAGACCCGGCTGAAGGAGTGCGGCAGCAACATTGCACCGTGGCCCAAAGACCTGGGTGATGATATAAAATAGAACCTTGGAATGGCACCATGCCTGAGTCTTCTGAGAAATGCATTTAGCTTCAAAATAGTACATCCGTGCTGGCATTCGACCTAATGCTCCCAGGGGCAATGAAAAATAACCTGGAATCGGAGGACTTGAGGCTTGACACATTTCTACATCAGCTGGAGGAGCCAGGCCTTTTTAGCTTGTGCCAAAGGAGAACCCTGGGGAAAGGAAAGACTCTGCCAGAGGACAGTTTTGGAAATCTCCTAAGAATTGCTGGTTGATTTCCTTAGGTTTTGGTTGTGGAAGTTCCAGCTGGGTCTCCAGAAGTGGCAGTGCCAAGTAAGAAGATGGGGGGAGCTGTGGGTCTAGTCAGGCCTGGGTTTGAATTCTCCTCCAACATACAAACTCAGTTTCCTTATTTACAAAATAGGGATCATAATATTTACTTCCCAAAGTTGTTGTTGGGAGGGGGGGTGTGTGTTTCAAAATAGTGTCTATTCAGCATCTGAATAGTCAGTGAATAAAGAGCAGTAGCATCTACTGATTGGTCTAGCCCAGCCGTGGGCAAACTACGGCCCGCGGGCGGGATCCGGCCCGTTTGAAATGAATAAAACTAAAAAAAAAAAAAAGACCGTACCCTTTTATGTAATGATGTTTACTTTGAATTTATATTAGTTCACACAAACACTCCATCCATGCTTTTGTTCCGGCCCTCCGGTCCAGTTTAAGAACCCATTGTGGCCCTCGAGTCAAAAAGTTTGCCCACCCCTGGTCTAGCCTCTGTCAATAATAAAGGTAATATTTTTGGCTAGCTTATTTATATGTATATTCATTCATTCATTCATTCATTCATTCATTTTGAACCCAATCAGAAAAAGAATGCTATTTAGTTGGGGTTCTATTGGGGCCCCCCAAAAAAACATATTAATTTTTTTATTAGTCCTCAGATTACTATGATTCTCACTTGGTGAAAACCAATGGGAGGGTTGCATACAATGGAAGGCCATCCCATATGGTTGAGTAGATTGTACAGTATACAAAGGCACCCCACTCTGAGCAAGTGGGCTGAAATTCAGCTCTACTTTTCTCACCTAACCATGAACCCTGTGGTCGGTGTCCACCTAGAGGGGATAATTTTACTAATTCTCACAGAACATGGGCTAGAAGCAGCCCTGACATTGTGCATGCCCCTTTGTTTCGGGTAAAGGTCCCTCTTGTGGGCAGAGAGGACCTCCTACAGAGAATACCTAAGCATCATGCTCTCTAGACCTAACTTCTCCCATCCACATGACCTATCCTCACAGATAAAGCCTATCAAAATAATTAGCTGGCAGGCCTCTCCTCAAAATATGTTGCCCAGCTCAAATGTTCCTAATCAGTAATACTCAAGGCAGGGTCTGAAAAATTACTGACACCATTACTTGGGGTACTAGATGCAAAATGCATTTCCTAAGCCATACACCTGGCCTTCTAGATTCTGGAATCTCTAGGGGTTAAATGAGGGAATAGCTGTTGAAATAATATTAATCACTTCCTCACAGGCTTGCTGAGGAAAACCCATAAAGAAGGGTTTGTTGGTCAAGGGTTCCCTTCATTCACAAAGACTACATGGGACTCATGGTTAAGTGTTGAATGTTCCTTAAAAAGGCTCTTCCTCTTGGAAAAAGCTCAAAGCTGCAAACAGCCATAGACTTCCTTTCCCCTGATAACCTCCTTCCACTCCACACCCCATTTTCCCAAGATATATACACAGGATTATGTCTCATAGGGATCCTCCTCCTCCCTTTCTTCGTTCTGATCTGTAGTATAGAGAAGACCCTATCCTCCAGCAGGCAGAGGCAGCTAGGTGATAGCTATCTATTCTTAAAATTCTTGTTTACTTTTTAGAATCACATCTGGCATTTTCTATTGCCCTTTCTAGAGCCCTAGGTTACCCAAGCCCTTCTAAGCAGCCTAATTCTGTCTTTGGTGGCCATCCTAACAGTCAGGGAATCTTCACATGATAGGTTAATTATTAAGTTAATGATGCCTTCAATATAGCATAGGCCCTAGATAATAGTACTTCATTTATAAGCACATCACTCTCAATATAAGGTTTGACTATCAAAGAACCAAATTAAGGTGTCCTATTACCAACTATATCATGAGGTACACAGCTAGAGTTGTGTCAAGTTCACTTTGCCCAGTTCCTAGGTAATTACTTCCAAGTGAGCATCAGTGAAGAAGAAATCTGTTAAAAGATATGGTCTAAGATACATTCAACACCTGTTGAGCTAGAAATTAATTAAATGTGGTCTCAATCTTCAAGAAATTCACAGTGTAGTAGAAGAACGCCTATGGAAGCACTCTGTGACAAACAAATGACTAAACCATTTAAGGGATTATCATTATTAAAGAGAGAGTCTTGCTCTCATAATGTAGATGCTAAGAGAGAACTAATATTTACTGACCACCAGTTAATTTTTATAAGCCTACTTGCTTGATTGCTGGGTCAGTGATGATACCTTCAGGTTCAAGAAATAGGAAACCCAATTAAAAGTGGCTTAAATAAGAAGAAGAATGCATTGTCTCATTTATACACAAGGATCGCTGGGTTGATTAATTCAGTAGCTTAATCATATCTGCAAAAACCCAGATTGTTCCCATTTTCCATTCTCTCATTGTGTGTGTGTGTGTGTGTGTGTGTGTGTGTGTGTGTCTGTGTGTCTGTGTGTCTGTGTGTCTGTGTGTGTGAGGGGGGGGTGGTGAGAGAGAGAGATATTATGGTGAATTGGTATGGAGGCTGACTGCAGGGTGAGTTAGCAAACTGACAGTGTAGCTCCAGTCTAAAAGCTGACAGTCTCGAGACCCAGAAAGAGCCAATAGCTCAGTTCAAATATGAAGGCAGGAAAAAAAACAAAAACAAACAAACAAACAAAAAACAATGTCTCAGCTTGAAGGCAGTAGACAGGAGGAATTTCCTCATTTTAGGAGATGATCAACCTTTTTATTCTACTTAGGCCTTTAACTGATTGGATGAGGCCTAAGGGAGGGCATTATGCTTTACTTGGTCTATTGGTTTAAATGCTAAACTCATCCAAAAACATCCTCCCAGAAATACGCAGAATAATGTTTGACCAAATATCTGGGCACCCTGTGGCCCAGTCAAGTTGATACCTCAAAAAGGTAGCTCAGTTGGAGCATCATTGTCCTGATATGCCAAGGTTGTGGATTCGATCACCTATCAGGATACTGGTATATACAAAAGTCAACCAATGAGTGTATAAATAAGTGGAACAACAAACATTGATGTTTCTCTCTCTGTCTCTCTCTCTCTCTCTCTCTCTCTCTCTCTCTCTCTATATATATATATATATATATATATATATATATATATATATATTTTTGAAAATTAACCCCACATTCATCTTCAGAATTTGGCCTATACAGTTTTTGGTAGCAAGAAGGCAGTAACAGTTTCAGTCATAACATCCAAAAGCTGAAGTAAGAAGAAGCAAATCTTAAGGAAAATGTCCCAAAAGATGAGCCCTTCATACTTATGCCCCATTTTTACTTCATCTCTTAGCTAGAATTATGTTATATGCCCATTACTAAACCAATCACTGTCAAAGGGAGAGATTTATCCCCATGCCCTAGACTATGAAAGAGCTCATCTTCTTCTGAAGCATGTGATATTGACATATTATTGTTAGAAAGAAAGGTTGGGATTGGGCAAGTAGGGTAGAGGGAGGCTATTGCTAAACAACTAACAGTGTCTGCCATTATTTCTATTATCCCCATGTTAAAGATATAGACAACGAAGCTCAGAAAGATAGAGTTGGTCAGCATCACATAGCTAGTAAACTGTCAACTTAGAATTTCTAATCAGACCTCTCTGGCTTAATTTGCTTGCTCTGATCTCCAAATCATCTTTTCTGTCACTGAAAAATAGACATAAGAATAGTCCTTACCTTTTATAGTATCATATTAACGTAGATAGCATATGTAAAGCACTTTAGCTATTATTTGCTGCTAAAGTGCCATAATATAAAGAGATACATATTGTAGAGCTCCAGAGGGCACTATTCATATAGATACTAGAGGCCTGGTGCACAAAATTCATGCACTGGGGAGTGGGGGATGGGGAGGGGTCCCTCAGCCGGCCTGCACCCTCTAGCAGTCCGGGAGCCTTCGGGGAGCACACCTAAGTCGTCAGACATCCTTAGCTTTGCTGCGGAGGCAGAAGAGGCTCCTGCCACCACCGCTGTGCTAGCCAGCCGTGAGCCTGGCTTCTGGCTGAGCAGTGCTCCCCCTGTGGGAGTGCACTGACCACCAGGGGGCAGCTCCTGTGTTGAGCATCTGCCCCCTGGTGGTCAGTGTGCATCATAGCAACCGGTAGTTCTGCTGTTTGGTCTACTTGCATATTAGCCTTTTATTATACAGTAGGTCTTCGGGTTACGTCGGAGATCCGTTCCTACGGTGCGACGTAACGTGATTTTCACCATAAGTCAGAACCCACCTACATAAGCACCTGGAGCACATATACAGCAGTAATAAAATGAAACAGTAAAAAAAAATTTAAAAGAAAGATAACAATTCCTGACCTTCACTTGTGATAAATAAATAATAAAAAACATAAAGCACATATGTACATATGTCTAAATGACGGAACATTTTTTTTAATATAAATAAATGGGAGATGGCGACATAACCACGAAACGATGTATGTCGAGTCCGACGTAACCCAAGGACTGTCTGTATAGGACTAGAGGCTCGACGCATGAAAATTTGTGCAAGAGTAGGCCTTCCCCTGGCTGTCGGCACTGGCTTCCCTCCAGCACCTGGGACCCAGGTTTCCCTCTTCCAGCCACCGCCAGGCATCTGGGACCCAGGCTGGCTTCCCTCTGGCTACCCGCAGGCACCCGGGACCCAGGACCCGGGACCCAGACTGGCTTCCCTCCAGCCCTGGCTTCATCAGGAAGGATGTCTGAAATGACGTCCAGAAGACGTCAGTCTAATTAGCATATTACCTTTTTATTATAATAGATAAGATGAATTTATGTCCAGGAAGTTCACCTGTACTAAGAGGCACACACACACACACACACACACACACAAAAAGAAAACAAACAAACAAAAAAAAACACCAGTAGAATGAGAAGTGGAGAAATCTTGGATTTAAGCACCACAACATAGGCAAGTTTAACTCAATGCCACAACAAACAGGTGAAGAAAAACTAATAGAATTTTCTATGCCAAGTGGTAAGGACCTTCATATATGTATCTCTTTAATTATCACAAAAGCCCTAGGATGATTTTTTAAAAATATATTTTATTGACTTTTTTACAGAGAGGAAGGGAGAGGGATAGAGAGAAACATCGATCAGCTGCCTCCTGCACACCCCCTACTGGGGGTGTGCCCACAACCAAGGTACATGCCCTTGACTGGAATCGAACCTGGGACCCTTCAGTCCGCAGGCCGACGCTCTATCCCAGCCGTGGGCAAACTACGGCCCGCGGGCCGGATCCGGCCCGTTTGAAATGAATAAAACTAAAAAAAAAAAAGACTGTACCCTTTTATGTAATGATGTTTACTTTGAATTTATATTAGTTCACACAAACACTCCATCCATGCTTTTGTTCCGGCCCTCCGGTCCAGTTTAAGAACCCATTGTGGCCCTTGAGTCAAAAAGTTTGCCCACCCCTGCTCTATCCACTGAGCCAAACCGGTTAAGGCCCTAGGATGATTTTTTAAAAAATTGTATTGCTTTTGTTTTTCCTGTAGAGAGTTACTATGGTGGGGCTTAATTCTAAGAAGGAAACAGAATTCCCTGATTTTTTTGCTGAAAAGACATTGTAGTCAGTTAACACCCTTTCCCTGGGGCTCACTGTGTCCCTTCTGCCAAGGCTGCAGCATCATATAATAAGTACTGATCTTCGAAGCCAGAAGGCCTGGTTTCTAGTCTTGCTTCGTGTCTAGCTAGCATTATCAAAGTGTACAGTCAACATTTCCTTTTCTCTCAATACCCACATTTATCTGCAAATGAGGTGATGAGGTAGACTCCTTGGTCTCTAAGACTATTTTTCAGTTCTAACATCCCCTGAGCCATATAACTCCCACCGATCCAGCCTCATGGGGATGCTATAATTCAGAATTCATTTGTAGGGATGTTTTGGCTTATTCCTCAAGGGAGGCTACGGCAGTCACAGAAGCAAACATTAGAAAGTCATCTGACACAGCTTTTCTGAAATACAATGTTTGGGCACGGAGGAAGGAGAAATGGAATGGCCGAGGTAGAGGAGGGATTGGCAGGTGGGGCAGGTCTAGTCATTCTTAGCATGAGAGTGGTAATGTGTGGCGGTGTTATTGAGTAAGAGAAAGGGCTGGTTAGACAGAACAATCTATGACCTAACTCCCTGTATATGCATCTGAAACCTCAGGTATGATAAACGGGTCTGCTGCTATTTAGCATAACCTGGTTCCCACAGCAATCCTCGTTTCCCAGGTAAGGAGGTAGAAGGAAGACATTATGATGTGGTGGAAAGAGTCCTGGAGACAAGGAAAAGGATATGTAGTTCTAACCCTGTCTTAGATAAGTCATCTCCACCCTCTGGGTCTTGGCTTTTGAGTGAGGTTCTGTAATAATGATCTGGAAGGTTCTTTCCCAGTCTCTGGTAATCTAACAGATGCTATCAGCTGCTTGTTTCTTTGCATGTATCTGAAAATTGTTTTTCTTAAAATGTGCCCTTTCTTCTCATTTTAGAATAGAAATGAAATCCTAGTATGGATTCTTGAAGGCCAAAGAGATAATGGAAAAAAACTAAGGTAGGGAGGCTTAAAATTTAGTCAAATAGTCAAATTCTTGAAACTGAAAATTTGAGGGCTACTGAGGAAAGATCACATAAAAATGCAGGCATTTGGAAATTCCCAGGAAGTGATAAATGAGTCATCCTTAATGTCTGTCCCAATTGGGGGAGCAATTTAGTTACCTTAGCAGTGCATACTATACGGACTCAGTAAATACATAGCTGTTAACTGATTAACTTTAATGACTAAGCAAGGAACTAGCTGATTAGCACAGATTCCAGCTCCAATATCCTATAAGGCACTTCACACCAACAGGACACTGTGGAGGCAATGGAGCCAGCTACACTAGGATGCATACTGGTCAAAAGCATAAGCTGAGGAGTCAGGTGGACCTGTGTTGAAATATCAACTCTGCCATTTACTGTGGGACCTGAGGCAAGTTTCTTAATCTCTCTGAGACTCTGTGTCCTCAACTGCAGGGAGAACAACAGCAGGTACTATGTAAGTTTGTTCATTTAACAAATATTTATTGAGCACCTCCTAGGCACCAGGTATATGTTAGTGAAGAAGATCACTAAGACCCTATTCTTGTTTTTTTTTTTTAAATATATATATATTTTATTGATTTTTTACAGAGAGGAAGGGAGAGGGAAAGAGAGTTAGAAACATCGATGAGAGAGAAGCATCGATCAGCTGCCTCCTGCACACCCCCTACCGGGGATGTGCCTGCAACCAAGGTACATGCCCTTGACTGGAATCGAACCCGGGATCCTTAAGTCCGCAGGCCGATGCTCTATCCACTGAACCAAACCAGTCAGGGCTAAGACCCTATTCTTGTGAAGATTCTTTTCAGGTGAGAGAAAGAGAAAATTAAATAAGCAAGTAAATCACCAAGCCAGTTACAGACATCAGTGAGTGCCATCTATCTATACTAATAAAAGGGTAATATGCTAATTAGACCAAACAACTTTCAGACGACCTTCCGGTCGTCCTTTTGGACAAAGCCATGGTGGTGGGGCCAAGGCAGAGGCTGTTAGGGGCGATCAGGCTGGCAGGGGAGAGCAGTTAGGGGAATCAGACTGGCAGGGCAGAGCAGTTAGGATGATCAGGCTGGCAGGGGAAAGCAGTTAGGGGGATCAGGCTGGCAGGGGAGAGCAGTCAGGATGATCAGGCCAGCAGGCAGGTGAGTGGTTAGGAGCCAGTGGTCCCAGATTGTGAGAGGGATGTCCCCGATTGGAGAGGGTGCAGGCTGGGCTGAGGGAACGCCCCCATGCATGAATTTCATGCACCGGGCCACTAGTATCTGTGTGTGTGTGTGTGTGTATATATATGTATATGTATGTATATATATATATATATATAGTGTATATATATATATATAGTGTATATATATATGTATATGTATGTATATATATAGTGTATATATATATACATATATATGTGTGTATATATACATAAATACATGTGTATATATATATATATGTGTGTGTGTGGGTATATAAAAGCCTAATGGCCATTACAACCAAATGACTAGAATGACTGGAACAACTGGGACAATGATGCACAGTGACCACCAGGGGAAGACACTCAATGCAGGATCTGCACCCTCATGGTCAGTGTGCTCCCACAGCCAACCTCCTGGGATTCCTCCCCCTGGCAGGCCGGCCCCCCAATAGGCCTCGATTGCCAGCCAGGCTGAGGGACCCCACCCGTGCATGAATTTGTGCACTGGGCCTCTAGTGAAGAAAATAAAGCAGTGCTAAGGAGTGAGTGACGAAGGGAGGCTGAAACATGAGTTCAGGGAAGACCTCTCAGTGACATGTCCACAGTAACCCATCACTAAACATTGGCTAGTGGCTTGACTGATAAATATTGAAATGAAATGAAGTTGTGGATGTGTTTGCATTATTTTTTGCCTCCTGCAAAGGTTCATGGTTACTCACCTATATATTAAACCATCACCACCAACAGATAGAATGCCTTATGTACTGTCTTATGCTTGGTAGGAGGAACAGGGCTCTGATTCCTTGACATGCAAGAGCTCTGTGGTGACTGGATTCTTCTCTGCTGGCTAGTGGTGCAATAGATAAGAAGGTTTGGCTCTGCCCTTCTAGAGCTGTTACTTAACCTCTTGGGGGCCTCTGATTCTTCCACTTTAAGCAAGATTCCGGTTAGGGTTAGGGTTAGCGAGTTTGGGTACCAGAGAAGATGTAGCACCCTGACTATCTATAAACGAATGGGATGTGGCATGACTTCTCCCTATGCTTCTGTTTTCCACAGTGAATTGCCAATCCCATGAGGTTTTAGTTCCAGCGAATTTCCCCCTCAAAAACTAAACAGGTTGATAATGAACCACTTTCTCGCATTTTCCATCAAGACAGCTCTTTGTGAGTTCTAAATGCTCTGTCCAGATTCAAAGAAGCTGGTTTCTTCGTGAGTGGTTGGAATAAGACTTTTCTTGGAAGCTACTGAATATGGATTAGTTGGATTGTTTCGCAGAAAATGAAAAGCAGGCTCTGGAGTGACTACTTCAGCACTTAATTGGGTTAGCAAAAAACTGCAAATGAGAGGTTTTCCTTACGAAGGAAAGGATGTTTACACCCCCCACACCACCCCCCCTAGGTGGTGGATTTTAACCTAAACGCTAGTCTTTAAATGCAGCCTTTAATTTAGGAACCATTACAAGAATCTATTAGAGCAGAAAATGTCAGGTTGAAAAATTAACACATCACAGGAGTTAATTAGAACCCGGCCTCTCATTAGATGCAAATGGAGAGCCCTCCAACTGCCCCCCAGCCCCCCAAAGTCATGTTTGTTGCATCTCCAAAGTGTGCTGCATGTGTCTTTACGACTGAGAGTGGACAGAGGGAGCTGCCCAGGCACTCAGGCCGGAGCCACTAGGGGCCCATGGCCTGCCCTTTAGGTTAATGGAAGGTCCTATTCATGTGTCCCTATCTTCTGCTTCTCTCCTAAATGCTTTGCATGTCACAGGGTGGATAGCCCTCTGCCTGGAAGTGTTTTCTGCAACAAAGACAAACATGCCATGCCTGTCACCAGGAGCAGACGGGCGGCTGTGTAAACCACTCTGTGAGCGGGAGGCTGAGGGGCTCCAGGCCATTCAGACTTAGCTCTAAGTTGTGGTCTTTGTTTTCTTTCCACATTCAGACTGAAATGTGATTCCCCTGGCTTTCTTTTTTGGAAAATACCTGCGATGAGTTCCATGCAGGGAAAGAAAAGCTGTTGACAGGAAAAGCTTCTGACAGGGGATGGCCTTCTTCTTCGAGTGTTCTGAAAGGAGACAGTTGCTTCAAGCAAGATGAGGCAGGGATGCCAGGGCCAGGTACAAGAGGCCCAGAACATAAAAGGGTCACCTCTAACTATAGAGAAGACTGAGTGTCCGCAGTTTCCTCGGTGAGAGCAGCACCATGCACTGCACACAGACCTGGGCCAGGTGGACATGCACCGGAGCCCTTTTCTGTCACTTCCTGTGTAACCTTGGGCAAATTGCTTAACCACCCAGAACATGAGTTTTCTCAAGCTGTTGTGCAAAATAAAAGAGATAATATGCATGTAAAGCACTTAGCCCTTAATCTGGTATAAATTCTATATGAGTTATTTGTTATTGATGGTTAACAGTGTTCATTCATCCAGCACTTAATGATGTTCCTTTTATATGCCAGGTCCTGTGCAAGGGACAGCACCTGCTCCTTGTCTTCTTGGAGGTCACTGTTTAATAAACCATGTACACATATCTTTAGCGCAAAGCAAGCCCTCCTATCCTCCCTGCAAGTACCCTAGGACCGTGGTCGGCAAACTGCGGCGCGCGAGCCACATGCGGCTCTTTGGCCCCTTGAGTGTGGCTCTTCCTAAGCCTTAGGAGTACCCTAATTAAGTTAATCACAATGTACCTACCTATATAGTTTAAGTTTAAAAAATTTGGCTCTCAAAAGAAATTTCAATCGTTGTACTGTTGATATTTGGCTCTGCTGACTAATGAGTGTGCCGACCACTGCCCTAGGAGAAGTGCCATTGCTCACTAACGCTGCTTTGTTGAGTAGCTCAGAATGCCTGCGATTATTTCCCTTTGAGCAGCCCTCCACACGTAGCTACCTCTACTTTGGATTTACCTAAAATTCTCCCTGTGCATTTATCGCATTGAGTTACAGTTGTCTGTTTATGCTTTGTCTCCTGTGAGTCCTAGAGGGTGGGGATCATCTATTTACTTGATGCATACATCTAATTGTTTATTCATCTATGTAGGCCAATGGTCTCATGCGTTACTCAGCACAGGCATTCAGAAGCTTTAACCCTACTGCTGAGTACGTCGATTTCCAGCTGGGAAATTTTCTGGAGAAATGACCCTGTTCCCCATCTCTGAAAGGCCTCTTTTCGGCCCTGGCTTGACTGATCTTTCATTTTCTATCACTTTGGTTCTAGCCTCAGTTTCTTCATCTCTTTCGGAGGCTAACGGAGTCTCCTTCCCCAGGAGATGATGATGATGATGATGGTGGCTGGAGACAGTTGCAGCTTCTATGTGTACAACACAGTTCTCGTACAGAGCCAAACACCAAAAATGTTGATTCCATTCTTTCCTTCAGCCAAGGAAATAGTTGCCAATATGAGAAAAGAAAACTAAAAATACAAAACAGAATATGAGCACTAGTGGCACAGACATCCTTCCAACTTATATCCAGCCTCTGCCATATGCCCGACTTAGCTGATGTGGGAGGACACACACAGACACACACACAAAAGCGTGGTCCTGTCAACAACCCCAGGAAAACAGTGGCATGTCTCAGAAAAAGAGAAGAAAGCTCTTCACCCAGATCCTCAGACCTGGGCTGCTGGAGATGTCTTTGGCAAGGTGCTGGGAAGCAGGAGGCTGTCCCACATCAGTAACTAAGGTATTCAGCACTTACTGGACACTGCGCCAGATGCGGAGCTAAATGCCTTACAGGTATTACCTCATTTAACTCCTAGAACAACTGTGTGATGTAGACATGAGCTTCCCACTTCACGGATGGCCAGGTAGAGGCTGAGACTCACAGTAACTTGACCACAGTAAAGCAACAAGTACATGGTTTAGGAATCCACCTGCTGAGGGTTTCCCTGGCCCACTTGGAAACCTGAGAGGGGCAACTAGCCCACAGCTCTGGGGAGGGGGGTGCAGGTGGGGGAAGGGCTGAGAATGAGAGAGGGGTTAAGTTGGATTGAAACCAGGTCGCATGGTCCCCAGATCCCCAGAACCCTACGCAGAAGCAGAATAAGTTAGAGATACAGGCTCCAAGCAAGGATGCCTGGGACCCAGGAAAAGGGGAGCCCCGGTAGCTGTGCGCCTTCTAGCCCATCTCCCTCCCCCACACACCCCTTTTCTTCTCTAGAGCAGGTCGAGCCTCTCCCCTCCCGCCCTCTCTCCCTCCCAACCTTATTTAGAAACCGTGTCCCCGAGACAGGAAGGGCGGCGGGCCGAGAAGCACGGAGCTTCCCGGCTTCATTTCCTTTCGAATCCCCCTGTGGAATTTCATTTCATGCGGCGAGGAAATCGGAGCGCGAGACCCTCGGCCGCTCGGCGGCTCCGGGGCGCCTCCCCCACTCGCGGCTGGGAGGCAGGAGCTCCCAGGCGCAGGTCGGCCGAGCCTGGGGGCGGGGAGAGGGGGCCGGGCTCCCACCCGAGCAAGTGGGGAGTGGAAATAGCTGCGCGCGCGGGCTGTACCAGGCACCGTGCTAAGCGTTTTTACGCCTGATCGCTAATCCTCCCGCGTCTCTTTAAGGACGAGGAGAACGGCGCCGAGAGGTTGTGCAATTTGCTCAAGGTCACGCAGCCGGGATTTAAAGCCGCAATCTCCGTAAATCCACATCCCGTGTTCTTTGTATAGGTTTCCCTGCCTGACGGGGAGGTGGCCGTGGACCGAGGTGACAGCTGGAAAAGGAAAGGAACGGGAGCCCACCCATTCTGGGAGCACTTCTCACCTGGGGGAGGGGGCCGGCTGTCCCGGCCGGAGCGACCCGGCTCCATCCCTGCCTCGCCCCCGAACCCGGCGAAACGGGTGGGAGGAAAGTGAGAACCGGGAAGCGGGGCGGGGCGGGGAGATTGGGGAGAGTAGGGGGGGAGGAGAGCGCAGGGGTCGGGCGGGGCCTGGCCCTCCAGCGGCAGAGTGGCCCCGCCCCCCGCTGCCCACAGCGCCCGGCCATTGGAGAGGCGCGCTGTCCGTCCAGCCCCGCCACCGCCCAGCGAACTTCTAGCGCCCGGGAGGGCTCGGGCGGTGAGAGCGGCGCGGCGCCGGGCGCTGGCGGGCTTCGCGGAGACCCGGAGGCGACGCGGCCGGCGCTGGGTCCGAGGCTCGCCGCCTGCAGCCATGACCCTAGCAGCCTGTCTCTCGGCCTCGCCCCGGGGAGTCTAATATCCCCCACAGTTGCGCGCAGCTGCTGGAGAGCCGACCGCTGCACCCTCGTCGCCCTTGGCGCCTTATCACACTCCCTGCCCCGGAGCTAGGAGCAGCGCGACCCCCGGGCAAACTGGGGGTGTCTGCTGGAGCAGCCCCCGCCGCCGCCGCTGCTGCCCCCGGCTCTGGCCATGGCCTGGCGGGGCGCAGGGCCGAGCGCCCTGGGGGCGCCCGGGGGCGTCGGTCTCAGTCCGCGGCTGCTGCTGGTGCTGCTGCTCTTGGGGCCGGCTTGGGGCTTCGGGGACGAGGAGGAGCGGCGCTGCGACCCCATCCGCATCTCCATGTGCCAGAACCTGGGCTACAACGTGACCAAGATGCCCAACCTGGTGGGGCACGAGCTGCAGACGGACGCCGAGCTGCAGCTGACAACTTTCACGCCGCTCATCCAGTACGGCTGCTCCAGCCAGCTGCAGGTGGGCGCCCCCTACCCCCACCCCCACCCCCATCCCCATCCCCATCCCCGGCGAGACCCTTGGGACAGGGACGCCCCAAACTAACTCGGTGGAACCCTTAGCAAGTCGAGGCCCCCTGCCCGCTTTCTAGGCTGAAGGGTATAATCCTGAAAAAGTGATTTCCATCCCCACCCCCACTTGTCTGTCCCTTCTCAGGGACTGGAAGCCAAAACGTTGTGTAAGTCATCTGGCCTGCGAAAGAACCCACTCTTACACCCCGCCCTTCCGTTTCTCTCCCCTGCCCACCGTGTCTGGCCAAGCCCCTAACCCCAGTGGAGCTGAGGGTTATCTTTGCCAAGGATTCTGGCCGCCGCTGCTCAGTGGGCGAGTCCCCGGCGGGGCAGCCAGCTGCAGCTAAGACTTGGAAGGAGAGATAAGGAGCTGGGAACTTCTCCCTCACCGACCTCATTTCTCCCCCATATTTCTGGGTGGTTTGTTCAATGAAACACCACTTCACCCTTTTTCTGCGGAGTGGCCGGCCTGATTGTAGAGGTCATGCAGAAAGGAATGGTTGCATTGGCTTGAGTTTATTCTTACCCTCAGGGTTGATGAGGGCAGGTTTAGTACTTGGAGGGGGAGAAAACACAGCTTGGGAAAAAGGTAGTTTGTATGTTGGAGAAGGCAGTTTGCATATTGGGAGATTGTGATTGTTGTTTGCAGTCATTACACATGTTTTCAGCTTATGTAATGACACAGAAAACGTTCATCCTACAATTGTAAGTGAAGAAAGAATTTGCCTATATACAAGGTGATTACAATCTTACAAAAACAACACCCAATTCATAAGAAAAGAAAAAGGATTGAAAGGACATTTTTTAAAAAGTGTTCACACTTGTGTTTTGTTTGATGAGACTATGAGTGATTTTTTTTTTCTTTTGAATTTTAGAAAAGGGAGAGAGATTGGTGAAAATAGGGGATCGTTGTCCAGGCTAGCTAAAAGCTTTAGAAATAAGTGGTTCTGGTTATAACTTCTGAGAGATAAGAGACAAGCAGGCAGCTTACTTACTGGTGCATGTTTTTATATAGGTCATTTTAAAAGTTAGATTGTGGTTTCAGAAAGATGGCTGGGATTAGACCTGTTGCTGGTGAAGTGTCCCCTTGGAAAGTTCTAGACCTTCAGAACTAGGTTATAAAAGCTTAAGAAATGACCCGCTAGCTCTCGGTTTGGAAACAGCACATATCCTGACATCAGTGGCAATTTTTTTGTTGGAGAAACGGCTTTTCCAGGGATATATATTTTTAATTGCATGTATCCTGGGGCGGCAGCAGAGCGGTTTTGAGGAACAGGACTGGATCCTTTTACATGCTGGAAAAAAGTAACTTGTAACTCTAGACTTCATAGACAACATCTGTAAGGAGCCAAGCAGGCTGTTTATCAATGCTGGAGGAATTGAGGACAGCAACTGCACTCTCCCCTGCTGGTACTGCAGTGTCAGGGACTTAACATTTATATTTTCCTATTGTGCTTCATTATTTTTCAAAGTGGAAACCTGGCCAAACAAACCCCTGGGGACCAGAGACCTCAACCTGCATCCCCTCCTGCATCCCATCATTGGGTCTAACAGTATCTTAATTAGGATACTTTCTGTTTCGATATGAACAATAATTTTAAGGGATAAAGTACAGAAAAGAGAATATTACCAGGAGAAGAGGTGGGTCTGCTTTTTTTTTTAACCTTTATTTTTATGGTGATAAAGAAATGGGGATGAAAAATAAATTACCCAGCCCTAACTGGTTTGGCTCAGTGGATAGAGTGTCGGCCTGTGGACTGAAGTTGTCCTGGGTTCCATTCCGGTCAAGGGCACATGCCCAGGTTTCGGGCTCGATCCCCAGTGTGGGGCATACAGGAGACAGCCGATCAACGATTCTCTCTCATCATTGATGTTTCTATCTCTCCCTCTCTCTTCCTCTCTGAAATCAATAAATTTTTTTTTTTAAAAGAAAAAACAAATCACCCATCACCAAAATGACTATCATTTGATTAGTCTGTTCCGCTCTTTCAAATAGTAGCTGAAAAGGGAGGGAGAACTCAACGTTAAGTCTTTTAAGACTTATTAAGCACAGTACAAAAGGGGATTATATAATTCTTTGGGTCCTTTTTATACATGTATTTATTTATGTTCCCCTGGAAAGGATTACTAGAACCCAAAGAAGAAAAGTGTGTAGGGGATTACTAGGCATCCTTGTCTGAGGTCAGCATGAATGGCCAGACTCCCTATAGGCAGGTTTAAAAGTAGTTGTGTGCTATGCCTGGAAGCATTCACAACTCAGCTTTGTGCAAGCCTTTGGTCATACTTCCCAGTCACTGTTTTCTTTGCTCGTTTCATTACTTTTCCAGTTCTTCCTTTGTTCCGTGTATGTGCCAATGTGCACAGAGAAGATCAACATCCCCATCGGCCCGTGCGGCGGCATGTGTCTTTCTGTCAAGAGACGCTGTGAACCTGTCCTGAAGGAGTTTGGATTTGCCTGGCCGGAGAGCCTGAACTGCAGCAAATTCCCACCCCAGAACGACCACAACCACATGTGCATGGAAGGGCCAGGGGACGAGGAGGTGCCGTTACCCCACAAAAACTCCAACCAGCCTAGGGAAGAGTGCCATTCCGTGGGGACCAACTCCGATCAGTACATCTGGGTGAAAAGGAGCCTGAACTGCGTTCTCAAGTGCGGCTACGATGCTGGCTTATACAGCCGCTCGGCCAAGGAGTTCACGGACGTCTGGATGGCCGTGTGGGCCAGCCTGTGCTTCATCTCCACCGCCTTCACCGTGCTGACCTTCCTGATCGATTCTTCCAGGTTTTCCTACCCTGAGCGCCCCATCATCTTTCTCAGTATGTGCTATAATATTTACAGCATTGCTTATATTGTCAGGCTGACTGTAGGCCGGGAAAGGATATCCTGCGATTTTGAAGAGGCAGCAGAACCTGTTCTCATCCAAGAAGGACTTAAGAACACAGGATGTGCAATCATTTTCTTGCTGATGTACTTTTTTGGAATGGCCAGCTCCATCTGGTGGGTTATTCTGACACTCACTTGGTTTTTGGCAGCTGGACTCAAATGGGGTCACGAAGCCATTGAAATGCACAGCTCCTATTTCCACATTGCAGCCTGGGCCATCCCCGCGGTGAAGACCATTGTCATCTTGATTATGAGACTGGTGGATGCAGATGAACTCACGGGCCTGTGCTACGTTGGGAACCAAAACCTTGATGCCCTCACCGGCTTCGTGGTGGCTCCCCTGTTCACGTACCTGGTGATCGGGACTTTGTTCATCGCTGCAGGCTTGGTGGCCTTGTTCAAAATTCGGTCAAATCTTCAAAAGGATGGGACAAAGACCGACAAGTTGGAAAGGCTCATGGTCAAGATCGGGGTCTTCTCAGTCCTGTACACGGTTCCTGCAACCTGCGTGATTGCCTGCTATTTCTATGAAATCTCCAACTGGGCGCTTTTCCGCTATTCCGCAGATGACTCCAATATGGCCGTTGAAATGTTGAAAATTTTTATGTCTTTGCTGGTGGGCATCACTTCGGGCATGTGGATTTGGTCTGCCAAAACTCTTCACACATGGCAGAAGTGTTCCAACAGATTGGTGAATTCTGGGAAGGTAAAGAGAGAAAAAAGGGGGAATGGTTGGGTAAAGCCTGGGAAAGGCAATGAAACTGTGGTGTAAAGCTAGCCAGCCTCCACGCTTCCCAAATTTTGACGGGGGGAAATGCCAGCATTTCGGTGCAAATGCTACTAAAAGTTTCATGCAGTGAATCTCAGTTTAAACAAACTAGCCACCCTAAGGTGACCCCCTTCACCCACTACCTTCTCCCTCTCACCCCAGCATCATAAAACTAATGATTTTGCTGCAGACTTTGGAATAATCCAAGATGGAAAAGCCAGTTAGAGGCTCTCAAAGCTGTGAAAAATCATAACATTGATCACTTTAGCAGGTCGCAACTTGGAGCGTGGAGGTCCTGCCTAGATTCCAGCGATGCTGCTTTTCCCCGAGGGGTGGGATTTGAGCTGTGAGTAGGTAACTTGCAGGGAGAAAGATTAACTTTTTTTTTTTTAACTCTTTAAAATTTAAAATACTAACTGGGTCTTTCAGATAGCAAAGCAATCTATAAACACTGGAAATGCCGGGTTCAGAGACGTGTTACAAGAGTTTTATAGTTTGGCTGATCTAACATAAACATTTTCTGTGGTGCATTGTCTGCTGTTTAGAACTTGAGGATTGCTCTCCCAAGAGGTGGTGTCAGAATCTTTCAGTGCCTTTGTCATAAAACAGAATTGTTTGAACAAACAAAAGTACTGTACAAACACACATAAGGTATCCAGTGGATTTTTCTTCTCTCTCTTCTTAAATTTCAACATGTCTGTTTGAGGCTGCTGCTGTTTTTGTGTTGTTGTGTTTTGTTTTTTTCATTTTACATTCATAACTCAAAATAGGCATTTTTATAGGAATTTTTGCACTGCAGCGTGCCTAATGAGGGGGGACGGAAGGGTGATTCACTTTCTGACAATCACTTAATTCAGAGGAAAATGAGATTTACCAAGTCGACTTACCTTACCGACCCCAGAGACCTATTGCATTGAGCAATGGGGACTTAATATATTTTACTTTGTGTGATTGCATCTATGCAGACGCCAGTCTGGAAGAGCTAAAATGTTAAGTTTCTTGGCAACTTTGCATTCACACAGATTAAACTGTGTAATTTGTGTGTGTCAATTACAATTAAAAGCACATTCTTGGACCATGACATAATAGTATACTGAACTGACTTTCAAACTGTGGTCAACTTGCATTCTCGGAATGATAGTGCCTTTTTTTTTTTTTAGCATAAGAATGTTATCAGAAAAGTCTGGTCTACCTGCCACAATGGGGACTTTTTCAGTGTTGTAGAGGGGACTAAGGACAGCTAATCCAACTACTTGGTGTATAATTGTTTCCCAGTAATTGGCAAAGGCTCCTTATAAGATTTCATTGGAGGCAGCGTGGCCTGGAGTATTTATATGGTGCCTAATGAATCTCCAGAATGCCAGCCAGCAGCTGATTGGTTTGTAGCGAATAAAGTGTAGACCCTATGAAATGAACTGCAAACTCTAACAGCACAGGTCTTAATTGCCTTTTGCGGAGGTATCCAGAGCTTTTAAAATTTATGCTTTATGTTCCTTACAAGGGGGTACCCCCTAGCAGCCTCTCCAAAGTTGCAACTCTTTTAAAATTGTAACTGGCCTTTCTCTCTTAACCCGCCTTAGGCCCTCTAATCACCAGATCTCGGGGACAAATTGTTGACACTGTCGCAGGTTGTTCTCCTTGTAACTCTTACCTGTCTGCTTCAGCGACTACTTTGCAATGACTCCTTTATTTATTTATTCATACCCCACTTTTTAAAAAAACAGGTAGGAAAGCTCTTTTATCACTTCTTTTTTGGAAAAACATCTCCAGGGACTCAAAATTCCAAATAGGCAAATTCTGGAAATAAGCATGGCTTTCTGTTTGTTTGAGCTTTATGCCCATGGTTCGACATGTTCCTTCCTTCTCCCCTTTGCTTTTGTGTGGTTCTTGCACAGTCCGAGATGAAATTGCATAGAAAGGCCTGTTGCAGGTTCTGGAAGGGAAAGTCTTGAGGTTTTGGAGACAGTCACTAAGTAGGCACGGGAGGGGGTGGGGGGAGCCTGCTGGGTGTGCCCAGCCTGGGCACCTTGGCTGGCCTCCGGGGTCAGGGCTTCAGGAGCATGAGAAAGGGTCCTTGGGAGGACCGGTTGAACTCCATCTGAGACCACATTGCCTATGAAATGTACAATGTGAACTCCCTGGCTGCTTGCAGACAGTTCCCATAGCTGGCCAGGGCCCTGGAGCCTGCACCCAGGGGCAGAGCCTGCCCTTACTCACGCTCTGCTCTGGTGTCTTGGGAGTTGTTCGGAGCCTCTGGCCCAGGCCAGGGAAGGACCGTGCAGCTGGGCACTGGCCTTGCTGTTAGCATGCTGGGGTCTGTAATGCAATTTTCTTTGTCATGTGTTGGCAATTGTGTGACTAAGGCAGCACCTAGCAGAGGGCGCAGAGTAGGGGCTCAATATTTGTGAATGATGCCATAATAATAATGACACTAAGAGTACATGAGTGAACCTGGACACTGAGTTCTGTGCCTTGACAACATGTCTCTCTAGCAAAGCTCTTGCCTCCTGGGGGGCAGTGTACTTGATCGGAAGTGGCTGTGGATGCAGCTGGGTTACCGGCCTTGGCAACGTCATAGGGTGATGGGCCTTTCCTTTCACACTCATGGAGGGTGTTCATGGTTTCAGGAAAGGAGCTGGTGGCTAAGGAGTCAGTTACCAGTTACCCTGAAGTGATTCCATCCCCTCTTACATTGGTTTTGTCTAAAAAGAAAAAAAAAAAGGTCGATTATTAGCACATTGCTTGAGCACCAACTGTGTGTAAGGCCCTGTGGCAGGCACCGTAGGCGATGTCCCGGAGGGTAAGCTCTGTTCTCACTGCCCTAGACCAGGATGCTCCTGGGTCTGCTGAACTTCGCCATTGGTTTTGGGAAGGTGTGAGTGTGTCTCAATTGCCATCTCTTTTACTGTCTTCATCCCCTAAACCTCCTCCTGGGTCTTTCTATCTTTGATGCATCTCTGATCCCTTCCCAGAATTCCCTGCAAATCGATGACGGGGCTCTGACAGGAAGCATCCGCTGTTTCATAGCGTTTTTGTGGAAATCCCAAGGAACACTAGGAAATCGGCTGTGAGCACATGAGTGCCCACATCTAATGTGGCTCTGGGCGTAGGCAGTTCAGGGCTTGGGGTGTTCCATGCAGCTTGCACAGGAAATTTGCAGACAGTATCTTGCTAGGAAAAAGGTTAGGGTTGTTGTTGTTTTCTCTGGAGTCTAGAATAAGTAGGTATACTTGTAGCTTCTTACACATGCCTTGGCCTCCGGAGATCTTGTTCAGCAGAGCCTAAGGGCACCTGTCCAGCCGCCTCTCTGACAAACTCCTTTCTCCTCCCTCATTAAGGCCGGGTCTCAGGGCAGAGAGACATGGGATAGGGTGGAACTGGCCAGAACCATCTGGTTGAGCTACTTGGTTGATTCATATCCTTTTTCCTCTATGGAGACCTGTTTCCTGCTCTCTGAGGCTGCTTCTGAGCTGGCAGCTTGCTCAGGGGCCTGAAACCTGAGAAGGGGTGACACGTTTCTCCTGAGATGCTCTCTGACTTTCCTCTCCCGGGTCACTCCCTCACCTGCCCCCCCAAACCCAGAGTGCGGGAAGCTTCTGTATCCAGTTCTGAGCTGTGACTTCACCAGCACCCCCAGCTCTGTCCTCTCTGCCCCCACTCTACCTCCTGGCCACTGAATTCAGTGCTTACTCTGTTGGGAGCCAAGCTGGGACCTGAGGTCGAAAAGAGGAACTCAGCCCCGGAGGGCACTCAGTGGAGAGGGATTTCACCAGGACGGTGCAATCTTTGGATTCTGGTGAGGTGACCTCAGCAGCAGGTAGGGAAGAGAGACACAGAGCACAGACTTTGGAAACACCCCCCTCTCTTCCCGCTGAATCAGTCTACATCCTGAATTTCAATCTGCGATGGAGGAGATTGAGTTGCTGTTTCAGCCAGTTATGTTGAGTCACTGGACTCTGACAGTTCTTTTTGCTCCTTTATTGTATTTGGGTTCAGAGTCCCTGGCTGGGTTTGTATCATGTCTGGCAAAGCACCCAGGTTATCGTTTTTCTTCTGGGCCTAGTTCACAGATCTTGGAAACTCCTAGGAGAGCATTTTGCTCCTACCTAGGATCAGATACCAGAGGCTTAAATAATGTATTTTGCTTCACTATGGCCTGGCCAGAGCTTTCTGCTGCTGCCTCTTGCCTTGCCCATGGGCAGTAATGGCTCGCGGGACATTACCAGGACGGAGGTGGACCCGGATGCCCCCAGCAGGCCTTTTCTAAGCCCCATGGCCCTAGAGTAGCTTGTTTCTGTTTCTGGTTTATCTGTTTCCCTTCTTCTTTGCACCAGCAAATTCTCAGTATTCACCCAGGCGATTGGTAGTGGACCTGTTTGGGGTCCTGTGTGAGCCTTGCCCTTCCAGCTTTTGTAGCTCCCTGATCCCCTGTGATATTCAGTACATGACCACTGTCATCCCAGAAGGCTTCTGAGAAGAGGGGCAAGAGCAAGGGCAGCTGTGCCCCGTGATGGCTGGGCCCATCTGGTCTCCCAGGTGTGCACCGTTCCCGCCCTGCTGATGGGCCCCGGCCCGGACTCAGCTGTGGGCTTTGACCGGAGCAGGCCTGCTTTCTGGGTCTCTCACCATGGGGCATCTTGGTGGTTCTGAATTTTTTTCTACCTCACAGAAATGTAAGACTTTAAAAGGTCTGAGGATGAAGGCCCCTTGAGCCCATTGTAGGAAGGGTGGAATAAATACCAGCTGGATCTGTGAAAAGATGAATGGGACTCCACCTGCTCACGCCACAGTGAAGCTAGTGCTCCCTGGCCCTTTCCCCAGAGCCCCGTGCCTCCCTGCAGCTCCAGCCACCTCGAGGCCAACCTGGAAACTTTCAGATGTTCGACATACAGGTACCAGGCAAACCCGGCTACACATGCCCTGAACGCATCGCTGACCGTCGAAGGAAATGGACCCCGCTTTTAAGGATGTACAAACGTGTGTCTGCATTGATGTCTGTACTGTAAATTTCTAATTTATCGCTGTACAAAATAAATAAACTTTGCTATTTAATTTTTGTATTAAAGGAAAATAAACTTTTGTTTATTACCTCGTGTGTGATCGGCATATTCCTGAATGTGTGCGAGATCCCCGAGAAGCACACGCACCCAGCACTGAGAAATGGAGAATTCCGTTTGCAGGGCCGATGGAGAGCTTCTCTCTGAGAGCCTCTTTGTTTCTTTTTGCTGGGGCTGTTTTTCCCCTCTGGGACTTCTCCTGGGTCAGCAAACCCCCAAGGTCCAAGGTCAATAGCATTTGTCACGACTGTGCTCCTCACTAACACCCAGGTGGTCACATGATGCTTTGGACAGAACTATGGTTCTCAGGCTGTCATTGCATGGCACCTCTTCTTGGCACTTCCCGTATGTGTGGAGGTTTTTATACACCTTTCAAGTCCCTTTGACTTAATCTGCTGGCCTGACAGTGTTTTCCTACCACTGCTAGAGCTTCAGGCCTCTTAAAAGGGGCTTTTTTTTTTTTTGACTGCAGAATTTTATTTCTGGCTATACAATGGTTCTATTTTGTGTAACAGACATGGGAGTATGTATGTCTCATCAGTCAGCCAGGAAAATGACTTTTTAAGCTAATTTTATAAGTTGGGTGGTCTGTGTCCCCATATTCAGAAAAACCATCAGACAGAGCAGATTCAAAGCCATTAGCAGGACATTGTCGTGGACCACACAGACAGGGGACGAGGAGTCACTACCACTGGAGATGTCTGCTGAAGTCCCAGAGGAGAACATTGACCCTCTTGGTTTGCATTTTTTTAAAAAATATGTTTTTATTGATTTTAGCGAGAGAGGGAAAGCAAGAGAAACATGGATCAGCTGCCTTTTGCAGGCCCTCTACTGGGGATCAAGCCTGCAACCTGGTCCTGGGCCCCGACTAGTAATTGAATTGGTGACTTCTTGGTGCATGGGACGATGCTCAACCAACTGAGCCACACAGCCAGGGCCTCTTGGTTTGCCTTTTAATTGCTTTCTACCCGTTAGTTTCACCTACGTACCACCCTGCTGTGGTGTGAGTAAAAAGCCCAGGGTACAAGGATCTGCACTACTGTTCTCTGTAGATTGCCATTATACTTTTATCTCAAAACATAAGCGAAGGGAAGCATGTAATTTAAATTCTCTTCCCTGTAAAGCAGGCCATGTTTCTCATTTTATTACCTACTCATCAAGTAGTTATGAAGTTAAGGAAAAGTCAACACAATCTGAAATGAATTCCTAATCCCTTGCACTTGTAGAAATACTCTCCATATAGAAAATAATTGTTTAAAAATTATTTTATTCCTATGGCATCTGTGAAGTAAGCAGAGCAGGCACTGCTTTGCTTTAGAGAGGAGGACAGAATCTTTGAGAGTCCAAGGGTACCCCAATGGGAGGTGTGAGGTTGAACACCAGGTCTTCTCTGGCCTTGCCCAGGGTTTCATTTTTGTTTTTCTTACAATCCATTATGGGTTGAACTGTGCCCACCCAAAAGACATGTTGAAGTCCTAACCTCCATGCCTGTAAATGTGAACTTATTTTGAAATAGGGTCTTTACAGACAGACATCATCAATTTAAGACAAGCTTGTACTAGATTAGGGTAGGCCTTAACCCAATGACTGGTGTCCTTACAACAGGGACATTTGGACATGTGCACAAAGAAAACACAAGTGAAGGCAGAGGCAGAGATTAGAGTGATGTAGCTGTAGGCCAGGCAAGAAACACCAAGGATTGCCGGCAACCTCCTGAAGCTAGAGGAGAGGCCTCCAACAGGAGCCAACCTTAGCAAACCTCAATTTCAGACTTCTAGGCCCCAGAACCGTGTATTCTAGCCACACAGTTTGTTATTGCAGCCCTAGGAAACTAATACCTACTCTATTCCTCTGATTTCTTTAATCATTGCACATAGTTCATTGGAAATTGGTAAGTGCTTTAGCAGGCCATGAGCTTCTGTTTTTAAGGATTATGTAGCATAATCACTCTGATACATTTCTTTATCTGTAAACTGGGCACCTCTAGAATAAACCCCATGACCCCTGACACTCAACTGATTTGAGCTGGTCTCGGCTGGTCTCCTGCCCAGCCACCCCCAAGGGGAGCTCTGCGCACAGGGCCAAGACCTTGACTGGAATGTGGCCCCAAGGGTTTTCAGCATTTCTGTTCTGAGAACTGGTTTTTTTCTCTTTCCCATTTTAGCTTTCACATGCAATCATAATTTTAAAGTTGAGCTGACTCTTGACTAAAGAGGTCAGCTTGGCCTCCTGTCTTCCAAGGTTCTGTGAACAGAAATAAACCACACTCAGAGAAGGGTGTTGTCTTAACGAGATGGTCCCAGCTGGGGTGTAGGACTGGGACCATCTCATTAAATGTTTTGAAAATGTTGGACCTGCAAAGGTTTAGTCCAAAGGCTTTCAGAATAGACCTTGGTCCCACCTGAAATTCCTCGAATCACTGTGTCCTCATCTTCTATCTCATCCTTCTGCTAAGAAAACCCATGGATTCACCCACCCACACAGCAAAGAATTCCAACTTCTCAAGTTCCCAGGGAGAGAGAATAAAATATAAAATGTTGTACATTTCACATTCATTGCCTGATTTTCATCAGTTTCCCATTTCCCATAAGCACCCAAGAACCTGCTTAATCTCTTGGCTAGCCCATGTTCTCAATGCCTTTCTCTTTAAGAGATTAAATGATTGGCTATCTAAGTTTTCTAAACTGCCTGAGGGTTACATCATTTCACTAGCTACGAGGTAAACGGGTAGAGTATAAAAGCAAGAGATGGAGTTGATAAGGCACATAGAAAATCTAGTTCCATTGTTTCCTATCATTCCCTTGCCTCTTTATGTGTTTCTCCTTGCCTGGAACCCCTTCCCTCTTTCTTCAAATAGGTTGTGTCTATTCTTCCTTCAAGACTAGAGTCTTAGGTCATCTTTTCTAGGAAGATTCCCCTGACCCTCCCACTTGCCCGGTCCTGCCTCCCTTCCTTCTTGCCATTGGTATGTGTACGCCTCTGCGTTTTCAACTCCGGGAGACTTCATGGCATGGTTTGTAATGGTCTATCCCCCCATCACACTGAGCTCCCCAAGGATCACTCTAAGCACCCAAGGGTGCCTACCTGTGTGCCCTCTGAACATGAGTTTCAGGAATATCTGTGGAAGAAAGGAAGGTGGGTTAGGAGGGAGGAAGGGTTTTGCCTTGTTAGGTGGGGAAGCTGATGGCTTTGGTGACAAATGTGGCCAGCACAGAAAAGAAACCAAAGGTGACCACAAGAGCCACGACAGAGGCAGGACTTTCTGGAAACACGATTGGACAAAATTCAGAGATAATTCTCTAGCCTCCAAGATGGATTTCAGGATGATTACCTACCCGCTGTGTTGCTTATTGTTAAGTTGTCTCTCTTCCACCTTTTTTTCTCCTCCTCCACCTCTTCCTCCTCCTCCCCAACAGTCTACTGTAGCCTACTGTATGCAGACTATGGGAGTGGGCTGGGCAAGGGAGAGAGGGATGATTGGAAAAACCGTGAAAGACAAGGTCCAACTCCGAGTCCAAAAGTGCAGATGACAAAACAAGAGAAAGAATTCAGCTGTTATTAACAAGCTTAAAACTCCAAACCTGGAAAAACAAATCCTCTACGGCTTAGTAAATATTTGTTGAATAGCTGAATGAGGGTCTGTCCTGTGGCAGCCACTGTCTGGGGCGGCGTGGGGGGGGGTCACTGTAGGGGAC
Source organism: Myotis lucifugus (assembly GCF_000147115.1). NCBI lineage: Eukaryota > Metazoa > Chordata > Mammalia > Chiroptera > Vespertilionidae > Myotis > Myotis lucifugus. The sequence goes on from NW_005871154.1 coordinate 2,582,483, forward strand.
CCCAAGATAAGTAAGACACAACCCTTGCCTCCAGAAGTTCATGGCAGCAAACCACATGCCTCCCATGTCCCTACCCCCTAAAGGATCAGCGCTGCTGGTCCTATCACATTTACATCCAGTTGCTTCCCAACCGAAGTCCCAGGGCCTTGTTGGTTCAGCTTGGACAAAACAGCTTCTGAGTACTCAATGGGAAAACATTTCCTGGACAGTTGTCATCTCACCATTTGATCCCTGGAAGGACACGTCTGCCTCAATAGGTGAATGTGTAGTGAGGGCGTGGGGAAGAGGAAAAAGGGAGAAGGGGTGGATCCCAGAGACCATGACGCCTTAAGACTTGGCCCGCTCACCAAAACCACCCTCTGCATTCAGCATGCAGAAAATAAAATTTCAAACTTACTCTTCATGGGCCATGGGAGGCATTTAATCGTCAGATCAGCGACGTGCCCCCTCGGGGGCGTCTTTTCCAACGCGCACGCTGATTTATAACACTTGCACCGCCACCGAGTAGGTGGGTCTGTGCAGGATGTCTGCCTTGTATCCTCTGGGCCTCGTTCTCTTGCTTCTCTCCTGTCACAATTCTGTGCATCCAGAGACCGCTCTACAGAAGCTAAACAGAGTGCATGGCCTCATTGACCCAGAGGGAGAGAAAGAAATGGGTGATCGCCTTGGCTGAGAACTGCCTGTGGGGAGTTGCAGGGCAGTGAGTCGTTCAATGTGACTGGAACCGGAGATTCTGGGAGTGGGAGAGCAGGTGGGCCGAGTTATGAAAGGCCTGGGAGGCTGTGCTCTCCTGCGCTGGGCACAGGGGAGCCGGCCCAAGTGTGAGGGCAAGGAAGGCTCACTTCCCTGTGGGTGTCTTTCAGAGCTCGCCCTGGCCGTGGCCTGGGGGCTGGAGAGAAGGCCAGCTGGAGGCGGGCAGACCAGTCTGGATTCAGACACGAAGGCCTGAAGGAAGGTGACGGCAGAGAGACGGGAAGGAGGGAGCGATTTTCCCAGAAACCACAACAAACTGTGTCCTCCATGGCACTGCTCAGTGAGCCGAATCTTTGCTTTCTAAACGGCCGGTGTTTGCTCTGTACACCTGATACAGCACACTCCCTGCATAGCGAGCACAGATAAATAACAGCCCCGTTGCCACAGGGCTGGGGCGGATCACTACCCTGGCCCAGCGCCCCAGGGGAGCTGGGGTCTCCCCAGTGCGACTCTCTCCCTCACAGCCCTGGGTCAGCAGGACACCATTTGTTGGTGGCTGGAAGACACAGGGTGCTCGTGAGGAGAACCTCCTGTTTAGTTGTTTATATAGTGCACAGGGATCCCCACCACCTCTTTCAGACTCAGTTTCCTATCAAGGCATACATCCTAGATTAGCTGATGCAAATTTCATAGTTAGGGTTTACTTTAGTACAAACTTAATCCCAGTCAGGTCTCCTATCTGGATTTTATTTCTCGACACGGTTTTCTTTGCCGGCTACTGTTTTGTTATCAGTACAAGTCTGGTCGGCCCAACCAGATCCACGGAAAAAGATATCACGGGCACACACATTTTTCCTCGTCCTCTTCCTCTTAAATCAGGAATTCTGTATAACATTTTCCATAAGTGAAAGAGAGAACCACTTCCTAGCTCTTCTGGTCCTTTTTTTTTTTTTTTTCTTTTTCAAACAACAGACCTTCCTTTTGGATTTACATCAGCATTTAGCTAACTTCCTGAACACTTCACCCATTTCCTGAACTTATTCTGAGGAAGGAAAAACATCCTCCTTCAGAAATAAATGCAAATAATCGCAGAGATTATTTTTATTAAATAAATGGTGCAAATGCACTGGAATTTCCTGTTACAATGTGCGTTTACTGTGGCTATTTCAACAAGAACCTGTTTGGTGTGATCCTGTGCTGTCCATCTTATTCGCAGGCAGTCTGAGGAATTAGAACCATTATGTGGCTGCGGGAGAGATGAGTTCTGAACATTTGCAATTTTTACTCTTAAAAAAGAAATGTTTTTAACTGAAAAAAATCTGAACACTAGGGGGAATTGTTTTCTTCAGGTCAGCAATATTGAAGCTTTGTTCCTTTTAAACTGGGTTTCTTGTGACACCTAGTGGTGAATAAGGGGAAAACACCATCAGGACCAACAATCGGCTCCATGTGTCGTAGTAATAATACTTAGAATTTTTTATTTTGCATTTGCTTAAGAGAAAACACACCCCTTCCAAGAACTACTTAGTGCTCATAGTGCCTAAAAATCCTGAGAATGGTGACATGGGAGGAGCAACCCTTTTGTGTTTCTGGACATGTTCTCTTTTCTTTAATATTTCCTCAGAGCCAGCCCACCCCGCAAGGCTCAATGGGTTCAGTTTTAAGAATGAATGAAAAAAATGTGAGGCCTCGTAGAGGAAACACATCAGTATATCAAACTGGGTTCAGTTTTTAAATTAAAAAAAATTTAATGAAAGTAATGTCTCTGTATTGGCAAGAAGGCCTCGTCCCACGATGCCATCTTAGTGGAGAGGAATGGTACTTTTCTGGTGAATAAATCTCATTGACATCTTAGAGATATATTGTAGGCTGATTGCCTGTCATTTCTGAATGCTTTACAGGGCCCTTCTTGTGTTCTCTAGGGTTTGGCTGCGGCTGATTTTGAAAGAGAGAAGTGATAGGGATCTCAGAGAGCCTGCTTGCTCAGTCCTTATCCCCACCCCCAGCTGCAGAAGGCCATCCGGGACAGATGGATATCTGCCTCCTTGCACCATCCTCAGGAAGAGACTCCTTAATCCATCACTCAAGCTGACATTCTTCCTTAGGTTCAAACCCCTCCGTGTGATATCCAAGGTCCCAGTCTTCAACCCCCTCTTCCTCTGCCAGCCTCCCCTCCCATCAGTTCCTCAGGCATAGCCTAGGTTCTAGCTAATCCTGACCACTTCCAGTTCCCATACACCTCCTGCGGTCTCACCCTGCTCTGCCTTTGCACATGCTGGTCTCCTCGGCCAGAAGACTGTTTCCTTCATGGCCCTGTGCTCATTTTTCAAGACCCTGTGTAGCCCGGCCGGTGTGGCTCTGTGGTTGAGCATTGACCTATGAACAAAGAAGTTGCAGTTCGATTCCTGGTCAGGGCACATGCGCGGGTTGCAGGCTCGATCCCCAGTGGGGCACGTACAACTGATCAATGATTCTCTCATCATTGATGTCCCCCCCCCTCTTCCTTTCCCTTCCTCTCTGAAATCAATAAAAATGTATTTTTTTTGAAGAAGAAGAAGATCCTGTGTAACTGCATCCTCCCCTGGGGTCTTCCCCCCAGGAGGAGCTGAGAGCGCCCTCCTCCAGGTCACCTGTCTATCTAGCTTGAACATCTATCATTGCATGATTCACACTACTCTCTAGTTTTGCTGAGTCTCTCCCCTAGACATCTGCCAGCTTTTCAAGGACAAGAACTTGTGCCTGGCTTGTCCGGGTGCTCCACAAATGTTCCCTGATGTCCTGACACCCGCCATTTGTGGCGTTAGGTTGCTCCTCGTGGCTACAGTGTTTTGATAGGAGCCAATTAGGAGTGGAGGAAGTAGTTTAAGTGTAGAGTTGACCATCAGGAGAGTCAGTCTTTGAAAATGTGTAGAACCATTTATTATCCAAGGTGACCTCAGCCTTCACCGCCCTGAGGAAGAAAATGGTTTCACAAAAATGATCTCTAAGTTTCTATCTGGGTCTAATATTGTAGAATTTTATAATTGGGGGAGCTATGATGTCAAACAGGGTTTTTTAAAAATTTGGGGGTCAATACTGGGAGTCTATAATTGTATGTAAAGCATTTTATGTACATACGTGTCTTTTTCTCTGGGGAGATAGCCCATACTTTCATAGATGATGGGTCTATGACCTCAAACGATTAAATACCACTGATTAAGAATCATTGACCAAAAGGGTGGGCCTTTTGGTCAGAACCTCTCCTGGGGCCACAGCAGTTGACACCTCCCTTCAGGAGGGAGGCTTATAAACCAGCAGCTGCAAAGCCCTGTTGCTTTGCCTCCACTGCCTTTGGTTAGGGCACACCTACAGGTCTGGTCTTCATTTAAAAAGAAAGGCTAAGTCAGGCCGGTGTGGCTCCGTGGTTTAGTGTAGACCCATGAACTAAGAGTTCATCGGTTCAATTCCTGGTTAGGACACATGCCCGGGTTGTGGGCTCGATCCCCAGCAGGGCGTGCGCAGGAGGCAGCCAATCAGATGTTTCCATCTCTCTATCTTTCTCCCTTCCTCTCTCTCTAAAATCAATAAGTACCTATTTTTTTAAAAAGAGAGAGAGAGAGAGGCTAAGAAGTATTTAGCTGTGTTCCATTTGTTCCCCGCCTTAAAGGTGAGGGTGTGGTCAGCACCCTTATGAGCAGAAGACTGGGTACCTTTCTCCACATAAAAAAAAAATGTTCCTACTCTGAGAAAGCTACCTCACAGCACCCACGAGTTCCGCCAAGTCCACGCTGACCCCTTTGGGGTAGCATCAGGAAACCTGCCCGTGAAGGCTGAGCATGGAAAATCCTGCCCCTGTGGTCTGCCCATCGCTAGGGTGCTTTTGCTCCTTGACAGGAGATGACATCTGCAAAGTGAACTGTGGCTGGCAGGGCGGGCTTCGTGGGTGCACAACCTGGGCAGTCATTGAAGGCCTCATCCTTAGAAAGGCCTCGTGCTTTGTGGAATGTCCTCCTGTTGCTGACTTGAAATTTTTAACCATTTTTTTAAACAAAAGGCCCCATATTCTTACTTTGCAATTGGTCCTGCAAATTAAGTTGTGATTCCTGAGTGGCTGCACATACGTACCTGAAGCCCCACCATGTCGTAGAAGGAGCATGAGCTTTGGAGTCGACAGTTGGGGATTCAAATCCCAGTTCTGTAACTGCCCAGCTGTGTGAGCTTGAGTAGGTTACTTAACCTCTCTGAGCTTCAGTGATCGCCTATGGAAAATGGTGATCATAATGTTTGCCTTTTACAATTGTTGGGGCAATTAAACAGGATGTAATAAAGTAATTGGTAGTGGTGGATTGATAATGATGATGATTTGGAAATAACTAGTCAAGAAAACATGAAATATATTAACATGAAAAATATATCAAAACAAAGCAAACAAATAAAAAAGCCATACACACAGTCTTTTGGGGCTAGCAAGGATCTTAACGATGAGCTCCTGGCTCACATTGTTTCCACCTTTGTCCTTCCACAGCACTTGGCACGAAGGCCATTATTTTATTCTAGAGAAGTCAGGGGAGTTGCCGAGCTCACAAAGCTTGTCCTTGGCAAAGCCAGGACCCGAGTCCCCTCTGTTTGTTTTGAAGAAATTGCCTGGGGACCCCACGAGGAGCTTTTAAGCACAGTCTTTATATCTTGCTCGGTTGCAATGATCAGATTATCTGGGAATGTTGAAGGCTGTTATGTAAGTGTGTCTTTATGTATTTGGAGTAAAACATCGGGGGGGATGGGCAGCCAGAAGATGCCTGTGACTGTCCCAGGAACTTGAGGAGGAAGCCATCCATCAGCTCACCTTCACCGAGCTCCCAGTTCAGCACGGCCCAGGGTCCGTTCTCCTTCCCCCAGTCCTCCCATTCATGGGTTATCTTCTGTGATGCTGATGTCCTGCACGTGATTGATCACCCACCGCTATCTCGGGGACCTGAGAGTGACCTTCTGGACGCATTTGTAAGGAACCAGCTTGGAAACAAAAACAAAAACTTGAAGGCATCCTCTGGTGGGCCTGAGATAAGGGGACCTCGGAGCCTTTTGTCATTAGCCTGGCAAAACAGTCCAAACAATCAAAAAATCCATAAGAAAATATTCTGCTTCCAGGGACTTAAAAGAGACTTCTCATTTCACCTACCCCATCAACACGATACCATCCCCATGTAAGAAAACAAATGTGTTTGTGAGAGGAGGAGAGGAGGGGAGGAAAGAAGAGAAGGAGATTAATGGAGAAAGGGAGGGAGGGGGGAGGAGAGGAGGAACGAAGGGGGAAAGATGAAGAAAACGACAGAGAAAGAGATTGAATGTATTTGGAAGGAGATAGGGGGTAATATAGGGAGTAAACATCAGGGGCTAATATTTACCTGAATAATGCCGGGAGGCTAACTCAAATCATCAGGACAACTCAACCCAAGTCACCTTGTTAAATTGAACTCAATCGGCGCGATGCTAATTCCTGGGCTGGGAAAGGTCTGGGCTTGGGTTTGGGTTCGGGTCACTTGTCGTGTGAGCATGGACACGTCATTTCATGTCATAGGCCTCAGTTTCCTCATCCAGAAGTGGGGGGGAATCGATGAGACGGGACACGCGAAAGTAATTTGAAGAAATAGAGTGTAACACAAGCAAACACGGTCTCAAATTTACGCTCAAGCTGGATCCATTCCACTTAAATCAAAACAGGCCTCGACACGCCCCCAGCTCTGCTTTTCATGGGCTCAGTGCAGTTTTCTACCTTGTGTTTTTAAAATAAATAAATACATCATCCAATGACCTCGTCCCATCACTAGGCCCAGGTGAACTCATCTGGTGAACCGAGGGTACAAATCTGAAATCATATGAAAAGAAAAGAGGTACATGGGCCGCCCCCCCCCCTCCCGTTGGTCAGTGCATTTATTAGAGTGGCGGTGCAGGTCTGGTTAGAAATGAGATCTGCTTCTGACTCCAGTTCCGCCACTCATGTGCTGTGTGACCCCAGGCAGGTCTCAACATCACCCCCCACCCTCGCTCTTCCCACTCCTGAAGTGGAAACACCTCCCTCCCTGTGTTGTTACCTCAAGGGCAGGAGCTTAGTGCCATTATCAGATCACCTGGCGCCTTTAGTCTCTCCCTCTGCTGACCATGGCTGTATCCTCGGCCCCAGCTGGGGAGCACACGGCACTTTCCCTGCTCCCTTCCTCTTTTTCATCCTCTTACCCAGCCCCACGCCCACCCTTTTAGGTGTCTTTCCCTGGCCCCCAAAGCAAAGCCTGGGGCCGAGTGCCTGAGCTACCATGGGGGAGCATTTCTGTGAAGGCTTTGGTAGAAAATGAAACCACTCCTGCCCTGGTTTGGCTCAGTGGATATAGAGCGTCGGCCTGTGGACTGAAGGGTCCCAGGTTCGATTCCGGACAAGGGCATGTACTTGGTTTCGGGCACATCCCCAGTGGGGGGTGTGCAGGAGGCAGCTGATCGATGTTTCTCTCATCAATGTTTCTAACTCTATCCCTCTCCCTTTCTCTCTGTAAAAATCAATAAAATATATTTTTTTAAAAAAGAAAATGAAACCACTCCTTTATGTGTCTGTCCTGGGTGCCAACAATGAAAATAGACTCTAGATCACTAATAGGAAAGGGAATTTATTGGAGGGCTATTGGAGGATAGAGAGAACTAGCCTAAGAAGTGCATGGAAATTAGGGAGATTCTTGTGCTGGGAAGGAAGCAGTGGGGGACAGTGAAAAGGTCTGGGTTTGAGTTTTGGCTCCAATGATAATTTGTTGTGTGAACATGGACCTGTCCTTCCAAGTCTGAGCCCTCCGTTTTCCCATCCAGAAGTGGAGGTCAGAGGGCGGGGCCAGAGGAGTCCCAGCAACGGTGCCGGGGCAGAAGCAGTTTGGCCAGCGTGCTGGTTCGGCTGCTTTGGAACAAATGACTTCCAGCTGTCTCCATGGAGAACCTCCACTACAGGCACGTCCTTCGATGGCTCCCCGGAGACTCCCAGTTCCAGGGAAGACCACCGGGTGGGCTAAGCCCAAGGCCGGTGCCTACGCTCAGACTGTGGCAGGGCTGAGTGTGTGTGTGTGTGTGTGTGTGTGTGTGTGTGTGTGTGTGTGTGAGAGAGAGAGAGAGAGAGAGAGAGAGAGAGAGAGAGATCCTACAATGTGGAAGGTGGGTTCTATATCACACTGAGACAACCCAGCCCTTAAAAAGAAAGAGGACCCTAGCCGGTTTGGCTCAGTGGATAGAGCGTCGGCCTGCAGACCCAAAGGTCTCGGGTTCGATTCCGGTCAAGGGCAGGTACCTCGGTTGCAGGCTTCTCCCTGGCCTGGGTCCTGGTCAGGGTGCATGCAGGAGGCAACCAATCAACGTGTTTCTCTCACATAAATATTTCTCTGTGTCTTTCCCTCTCTCTTCTGCTCTCTCTAAAAATCAATGGAAAAATATCTTCAGGTGAGGATTTTAAAAAGGAAAAAAAAGAAAGAGGGATTGGATGACAGATGTTACTAATAAAACTATGACAAATGTCCACCGCAGCGCAGAAGAGGACCTTTATTGCTCTGGAGCTCATGGGATCTAAGAGCCTGCCTTGTGCGGGGATGCCTCCTCTGGATGGACAAAGGGCCCAAGAATGGCGCCCAGATGTTTAGTGCTCATTGGTGTGGATGGGAAGGATCCAGCTGTGTCTGCTCATGGAACATGATGGGTGTGTGTGTCCATGAATCAACATTAAATTAAAGTAAATAATTAGGTATTTATTGTCTTTGAAAAACACACACACATAAAAATATGAATATGTTAAATGGTGAGTGACCAGCTATTTAGATGGCTCTTGGCTGATTTCTGCACAGCTGTTTCTCCAAACCTGTCTGCACTCAGGCAGATGCTTCAAGCAGCCCACGTGTGTTTCCCACACACTCTTGGCTCCCAGCAAACTCTCCCGAACTCTGGGTGGCCGTGTCACTGATCATTACGGTCCCTGCCTGAGGAACTGACAGTCTGCTTCCTTTCTTCTGAATCCTTCAAACCCTAATTATTCAAAAAAAATAAATCCAAGACTCAAGCCCGGCAGCTGAATGCTTTTTTTGTTTGGGAAAGGCCAGTTTTCAGCAGAAAACTATCCCTGGCAAAAGCAGCTCCTGACCCCCCCCCCTTTTTTTTGCCCCAAGATCAAGTGTTCTGATGAATCTCAGCAGCCATTGGATCCATTTCCTGCCAAATGGTGACAAACCAACAAGAAGATCATGATTAATCACCCCAAGCCCTTCCCTGCCAACAAACAGGACTGCCTCGGGGCAATCCCGAATGTCCGCATTTACTCCAACACTCGATATGGGTTACGTGAGACTGAGTTCTCACTTTTCCATGTTTGTGCACAGCTCTGTGGTTTGCATGGAGCTTTCTAGGTTTCCCTCTTTATACATGTTTGATTTGATCCTCACCAGGCAACCATCATCTTTCTCCTGGATTATTGTAAACACCTCCCACCTTTCTCAATATCCACGCTTTCTTTTCTCTTTTTTGTTAGTTGAAGTACATTTAATATACAACGAAAAGCACAGGTCTTGGTTGTTCACTTTGATGAATTTTGACAGCTGTACACACTGTGTAACTGCCATGTACAGCAAGATATAAAACATTTCCAGCACCCCAGAACATCCCTTCATTTTTCTTTCTAGTCCGTTTCCCTTCCTCCCCCAGGCAACTACTTTCTGACGTCTACCACGGTAGACATCAGATTACTTTTTCCATACGTGGAGTTCATTTCACTGCAATGGGAACACACAGCGTGTACACTTCTGTGCCGTTTTTCCTGTTGTCTGTATTAGGAGTGCCTTCCTTTTTACTGCTGAGTAGAATTCCATTCCAGAAAATACACTCCAATTTGCTCATGAATTCTTCTGATAGAAATTTGTGGGTTTCTGGGGGCCATGATGTTTGCTATGACAAATACAGCTGCTAGGAAAATTCTTGTACAAATATTTTTGTAAGCATATGTTTTCATTTAACTTGAATAAATACCTAGGAATGAAACAGCCGGGTCATAGGGTAGGTGTATGTTTAACTTTATAAGAAACCACCAAATAGTTCTCCAAAGCAGTTTATCAGATATATGAGTTGTCAACATCCACTCACGCTTCCTCCGGTCACTTCTCCTCGTAGGCTCCAGAGAAATCTCTCCAAAACATAACCTTGATCCCATCACTTTTCTGCTTAAGCCCTTTTAATGGCTTCCGACTGTCCTTAGGATAAAGTCCACATTTTGTAACATAGCCCCTGCAATTTGACCCCCCGCTTTGTTTCAGCTACCGCTTCCCCCTGTCTCCCTGCACCCTTGTATCTGCGTCCCAGCCACAGAACGGATTCCGTCCATTCCTGGCATGTGGTGAAGCTCGCTCCCTCCCTCCCCAGGGCTGCTGTGCGTGGACTCCCTCTTCCCAGGCAGCCCTTCTTCACCCCTTTGCTGCTGTGCCCATTTATCTACCAAGTGTCCATTGAAAAGTTACTTCCTCAGGGACTTCCTCTGCACCCAGGTCAGGTCCCTGTTACCAGTTCCTGTAGCGCCCTGGCCTTCTCCTTCTTAACAGTCATTGCACTGTTTTAATTACTTCTTAATCACATATACCTATTTGAATAGGTTCTACAGTCACATGATTTAATAATTCTCAAAAGATATATAGTGGAAAGTTTTATTCCCACCCCTGTTCCCATTTGCGAATGTAGGTTTCCCAACTATATGTATATATTTTTTTATTAATTCTCACAAAAGGATATTTTTTCCACTGACTTTTAGAGAGAGTGGAAGGGAGGGAAGGAGAGAGAGAGAAACATGGATGTGATAGAGACACATTGATTGGTTGCCTCCCACACAAACCTGGACTAGGCTGGGGATGGAACCTGCAACACAGGTATGTGCCCTTGACTGGGAATTGAACCTGCAACACCTCGGTGCACAGGCTGGCACTCTAACCACTGAGCACATTGGCCAGAGCCCAACTACATTAAAAAAAACCACACACACAAAAATACCCTTATATGGTTAAAATTTTGTTTTCTAGACTTTTAAAGTTGCCTATATAATATTTTACATACACAATAACCAATTCTATCTGTATTGTTACACTATCATTAGTATTACATTAATACACTCCCACACTTTGCTTTTCCCACTCACCAATATGTCTTGGCCATTTCCCATTTCAGAACGTAGAGAGCTTCCTCATTCTTTGTCACCGAATCCCAGTGTTTCCCTCAGGCCTGTTGACCACTTCAGCTATTTTTAATCTTTTGCTATTTATAAGCAAGGCTGCAATGATAACCGTCATTATATATGACTTTTTATGAGTGTGAGGACATCTGAAGGACAATCGCTTAGAAACAATCTGCTGCTACAAAGGGTAAATGAGTTTGCATTTTAACAAAGTTTGGCAAATTGCCCTCCATGGGGTTGTACCTTTGTATTCCCACCTGCAACGTACCTGTTTCACCTTGGCCTCACCCATATGTGTTGCAGAACATTCAAACATTTGGTGATCTGAGAGCAGAAAACTATTACCTGAGAATAGTTAGTTTTAGTTTGTATTTCTTACTTAAGAAACCATGCATCTGGTAGGATTTGTGGTGTTTTTAGTCACTTAGCGCAGTGTTGGCATGTAGGAGATATCCAATATATCTAGTGATATAATAATAAACATATATATTATGTATCCATACAGAATATATATATATCATGTTCTGTGCATATGTATATGAGGCCTGATGCATGAAATTCATGCAAGAGTAGGCCTTCACAGCCCCAGCTGCCTCGTGGGCTGGAGGCTCCGTGGCCCCGCCCACTGGTCGTTCCAGAAGGTCATTCTACCATCTGGCCTAATTAGCATATTAGCTCTTTATTATATAGTGTGTGTGTGTGTGTGTGTGTGTGTGTGTGTTAATTTGTTAAATGGCTAAAAAAACCTGAATGCTTGAAGAGGTTAAGGTGAAATGATTTAGGACACACAGCTCATATGGGGAGACTTTCTGGCATCAAGTACAATGTGGTTTCTGCATCCCCACATTTCTTGGAGGGTCCAGAAGGAGAGAGAAAAGGAGATGTCACTGAAAAGCAAAAGGTAAAGTCTTAGCCTTGCTCTCAGTGTTACTGTTGGAATCACTTACATGATACCAGGTATTCTATTCAAACCAACTGGAGAATGCCTGGCTCAGGGTCAGCTCCTGGGGTCTCATAGCTCTGTATTTGGTCGCAAACGTGGCCTTGGGGCTCGATCAGCCCTGGGTAGGAATCGCAGCCCTGCTATTAGCTGAGTCCATCTTCTCCCTAAGAGGCAAGTAGATGACAACACCTGCCTCGAATGGACACCCGGAGGCTTCTGCTTCGCCTGATCCTCTTCCTCCAACAACTCTTCTCCCTGTTCACACTTGTGACCCCAGGCTCCTGGCAGAGCTGAATGGATCCAAGCGGGACTGACCCAAGGTGGGTCAATCAGAATCTCAACCAGAATTTGGGAAAGAACCCAGAGGCTCTGTTATTCCTTGACTTGGGAAGTAGGATAAGACTGTGACTGGCTAGCCCTGTGTGACTCTCTGTTGGAGTTTGAGGGGGCCCAATGAGCCCCCTTTCTTTGCCTTGCTTCAGAGGGAATTGGGGGTGGCCGCGGTTATGGGAGAGGAAGAGCAGCACATGGACTTTTGTAAACATGGCTCAGTGTGCAGTGCTGAGCCCCCAGTGAGACAGACTCTCCAGGGGCAGCCCTCAACAGCTGGTGGCTGCCTCACATAGATGTGAGGGAGATTGGGGGCTTTCTGAGAGCCTCCAAAGAAGAAAGGGGAGGAGAAAGGGCTGAGCCAAGAGTGCCTGGTCCTTTTCCCAAATCCATCCATCAAAGGCTGGGAGTGTAAGCCTGATGGAGTCCCCTTACTTGGAAACACCCTGACACGGAGATGCAGAGGGAAGCAGAGCTGAGAGACAATCTCACCCGAGAAGAAGCTCTAGTTATCTGGGCTCTGACACCCCAGCTTCTGCTTCTAGTCTCTCTTCTGAAGCCCAGCCCCACTTTTTGCCCTCAAGTCCTCTCAGATACATGGCATTCTTTGTAATGACATGCCCCCCTTTATTTCATCCTTCCATGTGGGTCCTGTTACTGGTAACCAACACCCCTTTATTTGGACTCTGAGTCACACAATCGTTGTGAAATTTCATAGAGAGTGAATATAGGGGGCCTGGTATGGTGAACTCAATATGTGTGCAGTTTTGTTTATTTACTTATTTTCATAAGGGAAGGGAGGTGGCAAAGCTCGGTCAACTCATTTCAGGTTTGAACAAGACACCAAACAAACCCCAAGGTCTTGAAATTTCTACTTGAAGGTCAAACATCCGTTGGAAGGTAGTATATTTGCTGTGAAAACATGTCTGTCACAGGCTGGGAAGACAGCGTGGGGTAGGAGCTGGGGCCAGGCTCCAACATCTACCGGCTGGGAAGGCTGACAAAAGTCATCACCTCGGGGAGCCTGAATGTGCTCAATCATAAAAGAAAAGCCTAATTTGTGTGGCTGTTGGAAGTACTAAATGTGCTCCTGCCGCAGAATGAGGGCTCAGTGAGTGGTAGGCACCATTGTACTATTCGCGACACTCCCCCAAAGACCCCCCTTTCTGATCATAAGAGCTACCTGCCTGATTATCCGGCCCTTTTTACCTGGAGTTCAGAATCAAATTTAACACGTAGTCATGGCAACCCTGTTCCCATTAAGGTTGTCATATTGTAAACCCTTTTTCCTGACTCTTGATTTTTTACTCCTGAAGCTTATCAAGCAATGAGACGAAGCTTATCAGCCTGACCAGACCGGGAGCATACACACACACACACACACACACACACACACACACTTCAGTCAAACAGTTATTTTTCAAGGCAATTCCCACTTGGGTAACTCCCTGCCAAAAGAAAATGTAAATCACTTCTTAGTCCAGCGTGCAGGGGCTCTGAGAACTAGCCCAAGAGAAATTTAATCTTGGGCTACATAACAGAAACCGGGCAGCCAGCCAGCAAACTTTTGTTTTGTGTTTTAAGAAAAATGGACAGAAATGCAATGTGCTCTTTGTCAAGCGATGTCTACGCTGACCAAGCACAGCCCCTCTGGGCCAAGGGCTCACCCCAGGAAAGAACCGGGGTTGGTAGGTGGGTTGAGCTAAAGGACGGCCTTGGGGTTCAACTCCCCTGGGTGACTTAAAGGCGGCAGAAAATGCTAAGGGATGAAACACTGAACCTCAGCATCCTGGATGTTGGTTCTAAAAGTGTCACCGATCGGAAGCAGCCCAGGGTAGAGTGCAGGTGGGGAGGTGGGGGAGGGAGGGAAGCTAGGAGATGAGCTGGGGCCAGATCACAGAGGGAAGGAAGCTGGCGCCTTCCCTTAGGAAGCCCTTGGACCATTTTATTTTATTTTATTATTTATATATTTTTATTTTATTTTTATCCATCATCTGCATGGTGTGTTGTGTGTTCCCCACCCCACCTTGGACCATTTTAAATTACGGTATTGTCTTTTCTATTCTCCAACTCAAGGTTGATTGAACTGGGAGTCAGGAGTTTTCTCATCATCATATAATTACTGTAACAATACTTAGAGGGAGACTTTATGACTTTCCTTTTCCAGTTGAGTAAACGGAGACTCAGAGGGGAACGAAATTGCCTAGATTACCCGGCTAGGTGGAGCCAACACTTGAACTCGAGTCCAAGAGCCTTCAGGCCCCGTCACTGCATTTTCCAGTTTGGCTCCGAGGCAAGGGCAGTATCTCATTTATTCATCTTTGTTTTCCCTACCCCTCCCTGCCTGCCCCCAGCTCTCCAAAATTTAGTGGAGTTTTGGGGGGTTGAAAAAGTCAAACATGACCTCACCGGTGTTTCTCGCTCCAGCAGGCCCTGGAAGTGGCTGCAGGAGCTGGCAAAAGCAGTGCACTCGGAGGCCAGAGGCCCCTCTTTCCCCCCTTCCCTCTCCTGTCTCTGGGAGAGGAATTTTGCCCATGGGAGCTGTCTCAGGTGCCGACTGCTCCCCTGACCTTTCCATGCCTCCCTAACACATTCCTGCATCTAAATCAGAGCTGGTCAATGTTTCACTCCCCGGCGACCCTCCCAGCCGTGTCTTCTGACTGGTGAACAATTAACCTCCAGCAGCTCTCGATCCTCTCTCCTCAGAAGCCTCCCAACACTTTACTGCTGGGCGTCAATGATCGACCAAACCTGACAGGCGCCCGGGGCTTGGTCTCCTCTTCAAGGAGCCTCTCGTGTACATGTTTCCAGCGATTCCGATGACATAGAATTCTTCCAAACCAGGAAAAACACATCTTAGGGACGACGGAGCCGAAGCACCCACACGGCTCCCGAGTCACGTTTTCTGCTGGAAATTCTCACAACAGACCAGAGAGGAGGGGCAAAGTTCTCTTAACTTGTGCAGTTTTTTTTTTCTCTTTTTCATTTTTCAAAATGAGGAGCGTCATTCTTCTCTCTTACATTTAATTTGCAAATTAAATGACAATGTATCTAGGACTTTGGGGCTCACAGTAGCAATTTATTTTATTTTTTAAAATATATTTTATTGATTTTTTACAGAGAGGAAGGGAGAGGGATAGAGAGTTAGAAACATCGATGAGAGAGAAACATCGATCAGATGCCTCCTGCACAGCCCCTTCTGGGGATGTGCCCACAACCAAGGTACATGCCCTTGACTGGAATCAAACCTGGGACTCTTCAGTCCACAGGCCAACGCTCTAGCCACTGAGCCAAACTGGTCAGGGCTCACAGTAGCAATTTAATACGTATTCATGCTTAGGAAACTGTAGTGAAGTTTAGAAAACCATAGAATGGGGGGCCTGGAAACGCTGGATAGAGCTTTACATCTTTGCAAGTGAGGAGTCCCAGAGAGGAGGCAGGGATACATTCAGTGACCTTTCAGCCAGTTGGTGGCCTATCGTCTAGTTCAGCTCTGTCCACTAGAAATACAATATATAAGCCATGCATGAATTTTAAAAGTTTTAGTAATCACATGAAAGAATAAGGAAACAAGTGAAACTAACCCTAATAACGTTTTATTTAACACAGTGTATACAGTATATTACATTTTCAGGTAATCCATATAAAAATTATTAATGAAATATTTTACATTTTTATTTATGCAAATCTTCAATCTGGTGTGTATGTTGCATGTACAGCACAATGAACTGAGACCAGCCACATTTCAAGAGCTTAAGGTGGCCAGCGGCTACTATATTGGACCGTGCAGGTCAAGCCCAATTCAATTCAGCAAACATTTTGTGCACGTGGCATATGCCAGGCACGCCATTAAATGCAGGGATCTGAAGAGGAACACACACAGCAGGGGTATAGGAAACCACAAACTGTAACCCACGGTAGAGACTCACTCCCCATCTAGGCTGCTGAATTACTCATCCATGTTTGGTTGAGCAAGTCAAGAAAAAACAAAATTCTTTAGGGAAAATATCTACATCTCTTGGGCTTTTTCCTCTGCTCAGTTATCAGGGTGACTGACATCCCCCCACCCCTCTGCCCAAGGCTCTTGCTGCAAAGAGATGAGGATGTTCCGTTTCTCAGTTCCTCAGCTGCTGGGAACTGCTCTGTGCCTTGGAGGCCTCACGTTGAAATGGATCTTAGCCTCCAGTTCACCTCCAGGAGGGTTTACCTCGCTTCTTCCCATTGAGCATGTTGTGCACAGCTTGCCTTTGCTGGGGTGCTGCGGGGCCAGGCGGGAGTGGCTTTCCCTTTTCCGTAGCCTGGACCACTCTGCTTCCGGCTCCTGCCCACTTGGGAACTGTGTGTTCCGATAAAAAGCACCCAGAACACGGATCCCTACCAAAATGGAACAGGGCCTTGCCGCAGCTACAGTATTTCTTGAAAGAATAGCAACTGCCTTAAGGGCCACCGATAAAGAAGTTTGTGAACCCGGAATGATCAAGGAGAATGCAATGTTCTGCTCGAGATCATCAGCGTGATCCCATGGGGAAGTCTCCCACTAGAGGAGCACAGTGTGTGTGGGAACCAGTCCCTAGAATAGGGTGAAACTTTGCATCAAGAAACAATTCAAAATTAGATCACATCCTGGAACATAGAGCATATGACACCCTGAGAGGCTTGCTTGGCTGAACTTGAACTGGATTGACTATAGCATTTAAAAAAGAAAAAAAAATCAAAACCACGGGTTTATTTTGTCATTTGAAACAATTTGATTATTTATATCCCATTCAGTCAACAAATACTTTTTGAGTGCGCACTGGGCACTGTACTAATCATTAAACATACAGGTTTGAAGAAAGAAAAGGTGGTTGTGCCCAGAGGAGGCCTTCAGTCTAGCAGGAAGCCGATGTAAAGAAGAGCAATACCAGGGAAGGACACCCAATCCCCAGGTAGAATTCAGGGTGAGACCCTAAAGGCTGAGAAGTCAGGACTTCAGAAACAGTTTAAAGACACTCATTTTGAAGATGAAGACACTGAGGCACAGAGGGGTCACACGCTTTGGTTAAGGTCATGTAGTGAGTTAGTGGCAGAGTAATGATGAGAATTCACATGCCTTAACTTGGAGACCAACATGACCACCTTCACCACTGCTCCCAGGGTGGCTCCTGGAGATGAGGACTGAGCTGTCTCCACAGTCATTCACTCAGGATGATGGCTGTAGATTGGACATAGAATAGAGGGGAAAAAATGAAGAAAAAAAAAGAATAGGGAAAAAAACATTTAGTAGCTGATACATTTAGTAGCTGTTTAAAACCATGGGCCTGAGTGAGCTTCTCTAGGTAGAAAAGGGAAAAGAAAGTGTAGGACTGAGGGCCACAGACCATTGACATTTCATGTTGCAGAGAGTAGGAGGAGCCGACACAGGGGCTGAGAGGGAGCAGATGGTGGACTAGGACTATGGACGCCCAGGGGGAAAAGTGCTCCAAGAAGGAAGAGTGCCTCACTGCAGGGAATGCTGCTGAGAAGGAAAGGAAGACAATGACCATAAGAAAGGCTCATTGGGTTGGTGACATCGGTGAGTCATTGAGAGGCGGCAGCTGAGGCAGGGTGGGGTGGAGTTTGAGGAAGAATTGGGGAAGTGAGGACAGAGTGTGAAGTTTGCTCTTTCAGAAAGTTTGGCCACAGCCAGCCGAGAAATAGGGTGAAACCAAGAAGAAGATGGGGTTGGGTCAAGAGAGTTTTGCTTTCTTTATAAAATAATACTGAATGCCAACTGTGATTGAAAAATAAAAATAAAATAGGAACCTGAGAGAGTTTTGGTGTTTGATTTTCAGATGGGGCACTTAGCTCATGCTCGTGTGTCCATATTCACCCTGTTCCTCCTTCCCCGAGTGCCTCTTCTGGCAAAGCCCTTCTCACTCTATAAGATCCAGATGTCAGGACCCCGTCCTTTATCAGAAGGCCTTTTCCCAGGCCCAGGGAGAGCCCGGCCCTGAGCCCCATGCGTTCTGTGTGCACATTGTCTGCCTTCAGGCTTATCTTCCTGGGTGGCAGTGGAAGGCTTTCCTGTCTCTTCCCCACTGCACAAGAACAGGGTAGGGCAGGGACCATGTGTTCTCAACGTTGTGTCATTGGCACAGGCAGGTGATCAGAACTTGGCACTAGGGAGATGCTCATTAACTATTTGATGAACAGTTTGGAGTTAGATTATTTCACAGATTAGGAGGAACCCTGAGGGACCGTAAGTTTCCTGTCCTACCCCTTTAGCTGTTCCCAGGCCCAGAACTGCACTGCCAACCCCACAAGACCCCTGGGGCTGAAACCCTCATGGTCCTATCAAACCTAAAACTTCCCCATGAGCGATCGCGCTGGGGTCAGTGGTCTATACTTTTACCTTGACTTTAGCAGCATCTTCCAGATTGAGGCTGGGGAACAGCTTGTGAACCAAAGGGAAAAGCACTTTCCTGAATCTGACAAGATGTGAAGCTGATGGGGTAGGTGGGTGGGGAAGGGAGAGTTGGTTCCCCAGAATGAATGCCTTAGGCCAGGGGTCCTCAAACTTTTTAAACAGGGGGCCAGTTCACTGTCCCTCAGACCGTTGGAGGGCTGGACTATAGTTTAAAAAAAAACTATGAACAAATTTTTATGCACACTGCACATATCTTATTTTGAAGTAAAAAAACAAAACGGGAACAAATACAATATTTGTATTTGCATGTGGCCCGCGGGCCTGTAGTTTGAGGACCCCTGCCTTAGGCTGTGGGCTAAAAAAATGAAGATCTTTCAGGGGGCACCACAAGGTGTCACTGTTGATCCTCGGTTAAACAAAACCTGATTTGGGCAGGGATTTCAGAAACAGTTTAAAGACCCTTATTTTGCAGGTGAAGAAACCGAGGCACAAAGAGTTCACACGAGTTGGTTAAGATCATGAGGCAAGTTAGTGGCAGAGCAATGATGAGAATTCATGTGCCTGAACTTGGGGACCAACATGGCCACCATCCCCACGACTCCCAGGGCGGCTTGTGGAGATGAGGACTGAGCTGTCCCTATAGTCATTCACTCAAGACAATGGCTCTAGATTGGACACAGAATAGAGAAAAAACAGAGAAAGAAAGGAGAATAGAAAAAACCCTCGGCGTTCGCTTCCACATGTGCCTTATGCAACGTGTTCAGTTTAGATGCCATCGCTCACAATGAGAGCGTGGCACCCAGGGCCTCCGTCCGTGCCGTGGTTTGAATAGCTGAATAGAAAAGGATCAGGTAATGGATTTCATCCTTTTGTGGCTTCGACTTAAAAAGGGTCTGGTTCCCAAAGAAAACAAGAAGCCAAGTTGCTTCAGCAAAGAATTGGCTGAAACCTAAGTAGGAACCAGATAAAAAAAACAAAACACCAAAAAACATTTGCTGAATAGAAGGACGAGGATACGTTTCTGGGCCCTGCTGTTTGGGGAATGGGGAGCTCAGGGCAGGAGACCCTTTGTGAGCCAGTGACCCCGAGGCCAGGTGTTTATTCCAGTGTCTGGAAAGAACAAGGCAGCGGAACAGTCCTAAGGGAGGGACTCTGTCCTCCCCCGCCAGGTGTCTCAGGAGGTCCCCCTCCTCCCCGGTCTGATTCCACCAGGCCTTTCTGGCCCATCTTGGCTTCTAGTGGTGTTGCCTTTCCTTGTCTCCCAGGTAACCTTTGTTGTTGTTGTTAATCCTCACCTCAGGATATTTTTCCCATTGATTTTTGGAGAAAGTGGAAGGGAGGGAGGGAAGGGAGAGAGAGAGAGAGAGAGAGAGAGAGAGAGAGAGAGAGAGAAACATTGATGTGAGAGAGACACATGGATCGGTTTGCCTCCCCCACGGGACGGGTGGAGATTGAACTGCAACCCAAGTATATGCTCCGCTCCCTTGACTGGGAATCGAACCCGAGACCCTTTGGTCTGCGGGCCAACACTCCAACCACTGAAGTAAACCAGCTGGGGCAACTTTTTTATTTTATTTATTAAAAAAGCTTTATTGTTTTCTTAGGAAATATCAATATAAGCGCATGACAAAGATTCAGATACCAAGTAGCAGAAAGAAGAAAATGCAAAGATCTGTAATACCTCCATTCAGAAATCATTGCTGTCAACATATTGCTGCTCGGGGTCAAGAAGTCGGCCTGTGGGGCACCTGCCATGTGTTTCTAGTTGTGAAACACCACACACCAACCTGGGCTCTCCCAGAGCTTGCATTCCAGTTGGGGGAGACAGGCACGCAATTTTAAAAAGAAGCAAAATATAGGGAATGTCAGTCAGATTGTGGTAAGTGCTTTGAAGGTAAATAAACCAGAGAAGGGGACCGAGAATTGAGTGCTGGTGAGGTAGTGAAGTAGGATATTTAAAAAGGGTGGGGAAGGGGGAAAATTTTCCTCTCCCTCTTCTGGTTCTTTAGGCTGGCCAAATAATCAAATCAACAGGAGGCAGATTGCCAAGGGAAAATCAAATTTAACATCGTATGTATGGGAACCTCATATCCATGAGAGAATCAGAGACGCTGCATACAC
Organism: Myotis lucifugus; assembly: GCF_000147115.1. Classification (NCBI taxonomy): domain Eukaryota; kingdom Metazoa; phylum Chordata; class Mammalia; order Chiroptera; family Vespertilionidae; genus Myotis; species Myotis lucifugus. The sequence goes on from NW_005871154.1 coordinate 2,603,159, forward strand.
GAGAAGCTCAGATATTGAAAGGGAGATCCAGGGATATAAGACATCCTGAGGTAGGGAAGCCCTTAGGGGCATCAATGGGTCATTGCAGGGTGATACGAAGAACAAACATTTAGTAAATAGAACTGCACCCTGCGCTATAGATAGGTCAAAAGAAGTTATGTCTGATAATTTCTTATTATGGGCAAGGCCTTTCATTCAAATTCTTATAGGTAGTTAAGCGGCGGGGGCAGAAGTTTCTCTTGAGCCCGAAGCTAATATTGCCTTTAGCTGGAGACCACAACAGCACATCTTGGGGTGACTCACTTTGGACCCTCCCCACCCCCCACAAAAGTGATGTTTGAACCTGAGGCAGATGAGGGAACATCTGATGAAAGACCCTTGCCTTCCATTTTCCATGCCTATATAATAATGCAATCTTCTTATATAATAAAAGCCTAATATGCTAAGTGTCTGGTCGTCCATTCAACCAATCAAAGCATAATATGCTAATGATATGCTAAGAACACTCAACCTCTCACTATGACGTGCACTGACCACCAGGGGGCAGACGTTCTGATTGGTAGGTTAGCATGCTGCTGGGGTCTGGCTGATTGGGACTGAGCGAGACCGACTAGACACGCCCTGGAGCCCTCTCATGTCCCTCCTCAGTTCCGATCGTTCACTGGTGGGGTCCCTCAGCCTCTAGCCTGCTCCCTCTTGCAATCCAGGACCCCTCAGGGGGGCACATTGACTGTCAAGTAATTCCATCCATATAATAAAAGCCTAAGCAACCGTTATGGTGGAAGAACTGGAACGACCGGTCACTATGATGCACACTGACCACCAGGTGGCAGATGCTCAATGCAGGAGCTGCCCCCTGGTGGTGAGTGAACTCCCACAGAGGGAGCACCGCTCAGCTAGAAGCCGGGCTCACAGCTGGTGAGTGCAGCAGTGATGGCTGGAGCCTCTCCACCTCTGCAACAGAGCTAAGGAGCAGCGAGCTGAATGATAAGGAGTGAGCAGGCGGGCGGTAAGAAGCGAGGGGTCCCAGACTGTGAGAGGGCACAGGCCAGGCTGAGGGACCCCCCAGTGCATGAATTTTGTGCACCGGGCCTCTAGTTATAATATAAGCAATATATGACTACATTCTTAATGCTAAAAATTTCAAACAATACAGAAATATATGGGTAACAAGAGAACATTCCTCTTTCCACCCTCCTATCACCTTCTCTTCCTTCCATGTAAAACCTGTCAACAACGGTGTACCTTTTGGAACTTTCTCTCTGCATTTATCTTCATTTCTATCTATGAATATATCACCTACATATTTGGCTTTCTTGTATTTCCTACACAAATGAGATCATCCTTTGTGAAAATGATGCCTTTTTATTTTCAGTGGTCAAGATCTTAATCTTCTTAAACTTCAGAGGTCTATGAGACCTAGGAGCCTCATTACTAATACGAAATAGCTACATTTCGTGGCTGAGTGTAGGTGGATGTTTCACTTCCTCCCCTGGGCTGTTAATCTGGTATTCAGCGTACTATATGGTAATAATTTGTTTCTGCCTCTGTCTCTTCTACTGGACAGTGAATTCTTTGTGGTCAGAGACTGTCTTTTCATCCCAGAATTTCCAGTGCCTCCTACAATGCCTACTACATGGTGGGTGTTCGGTAAATGAATGGGCAGTTAATTACACTTCATAAATTACCATAGAAGGCTTCCAACATTGGATGGGATCCTGGCTGAGATCAATGGTATGTCTGTGCTAATGGGAGGCGATCCCTTCTCCAGTGAAAAATCTGTCGCTGTGGGATGCAGCCTCTGTGGGATGGCGGCCAGAATGACTGTGGTCAGATTCTTTAAATCAAATAGTCCAATGTTACCATTAGAATTAAAAGACCGATTAATGAGGCCTACCTTTCACTCCCTTTGCTGAAAGAAAATGGACCTTTAATGAGTAGACAAATGTGCTAAGCACTTACAAACCGCTTCTCTTTCAAGGCCCTAAAACAACACAGTGAGATTGATATTATTATGCAGATGAGGAAAGCAAAAACCAAGGAGATTAAAAGGGATGTTATGTGGTTCCATTCAGGTACCCATCATCTAGATTTATCTGTCTTAACATTTCCCCATATTTGTTTTAGACTGTTTTCCTCTGGAAATAAAACACCGTGTGTGAATACACCCTGGAGGGCCCTGTACACAAATTTAATTGCCAACCCTGGATGGGACATTAAAAAAGACACTTAATACAACTTTGTCACTTAGTCAACAGACATTAATTGAGCCTAGGCCCTATGACCATAGGAAGGAAGGAGGCTCCGTTCCAGGCCCCAGAGGGGCTCCCTCTCTAAGGGGAGAGAGCTGATACAAAAGCTTTTACAGTTGCCAAGCTGAGGTTCTTCCAAGGGAAAAAGCCAGGCTTAGCGCTCAGGGACCAAGGGAGGTCCCTGTAGCACATCCCTGCCCCGTTGTGCAGAGTGGCCCTGAGCAGAACTGGTCTGACACAATCCAGCAGAATCCGTGAGAAACACGCATGGGTGTTTTTCTCTCTCCACTAAATTTTGCTGCAAAGAATTAAATTCTTTTCTGGTGACAAACACTTCCTGTTACGATGAGACACACCCAGTCAGCCAATACCAGCAGAATTATATTAGGAAAAATCCCTCTAATTCCTCTAGGCACACATTTTTGGGTTCCCCTGGAGTGTTGCCATTTTCCCAGGGGCTAAGCCAGAGGTGGATTTGAGGGACAGCAAATAAGAACAATACATTAATAAGGGTAACAATCACAGTTAATTTATTATCTCCAATTAAATTGTTGTGTTCTATGAAAGCAATTCATTCTCACAGAAAAATGTCAAAAATTTGTGTGTTTTTTGTAAAAACAAAACTGAAATCTGTAATCTCTCAACTACTGTTAACATTTTGATATATTTTTTCTTTTTATTATTGTTTTAAAATATATTTTTATTGATTTCAGAGAGGAAGAGAGGGAGAGAGAGAGAGAGATTGAAACATCAATGATGAGAGAGAATCATTTGATCGGCTGCCTCCTGCACAACCCCCACTGGGGATCGAGCCTGAAACCTGGGCATGTGCCCTGACCAGGAACCGTGACCTCCTGGTTCATAGGTCAATGCTCAACCACTGAGCCACACCAGCTGGGTTTTATCTTCTTTTTTTTTTTTAAATCATATTACATGCATTTTATATCCTGCTTTGTTCACATAACATTTCGTGGTCAATAATTCCCCATTAATTATATTCTTTACAACATAATTATAAGTCATCACATAAACTTTCATTATGCAGTTGCTCGATGACTTAGTGGGTATTGTTGGACATTCAAAATTTCCCCCATCTTTTGGGTATTATATTATTACAACGCTAAGCAATTACTTGCTTTACTGAGAGACACCTCTGGTCTCCTTTCTTACATTCCCCCATTTCCTCACCATGAACCTGCAGAGAAGGCATAATCAGGGCTTTAGAAACGAAGGAACTGGAATTCAAAGAGGCTAAGAAGCTGTCCCAAGGTCAGAGTCAGTTGAACTCTGAGCCAGCCCTAGCCGTCATCAAACCCTGGGTGTGTTCAGCTCTCTCTACGCCATGCTGACTTGTCTGTCTTCCCAGATGGAGGCGTTTTCTTGTGCTCTCCTTTGTCCAAACTTCTTAATCCTGGTCTCACTCCTTTCACGTTCCCATGGATACCCTGGTCCCTCAGTAAGATCCAAGCCTTTCCACTTAAACACTCTGCATTTGTGTATTCCCAGGCAGCTGGGCTGATGCGATTGATGGTTCCCAACTGCTGGGCCATATGTTCTCTCCCTCCTTCCTTCTCAGCTGTTCTGGGATAGACGGGCTGTGAGGTTAATCACGTCTCCACGTTGTAAAACTGAATCCTGATATACTCACTAAAGCCTTCATGGTTATTTGTGCCCCATTTGGATTCCCATTTATATGCTCAACAATTTCTAAGATCTGAGGTGTCCTCAGCACAGTATAAACAGGATGCTAAACTTTAAAAAACCATCAAGCTCAAACTTCTCTTTTGAATTTCAGTCTTATATATTCAACAGTCTAATTGACACCCATAATCAGACATTTTGAAACTTACCACATCCAAATCAGAATCCTTGATGTTTTGTTCCCCAGTCTGGGTGTTGACTGTCTAGCCAGTAGCCATGCCCTGCCTCCTCCTTAGTTCACAGAGCCTTAATTTTGCTCAGGGACAACGTGCGTGCCCAGACCAGGATGGAACCGGGATTGGTCTAAGGCCATCCTGGCATCTCAGCTCTGTTGCTGGGTACTCATGTTCTTGGCCTCCAGTGAGGGGTGGTCAGTGAGATTTAAAGGAAGTCTGCTAGAGAATTTCTAGATACAAATTGTCCTTGAGATAAAGGTCAGGCTGTAGTAGATATTTCTTGTGCAGAATTTCAAGTCATCTTGGCCTCTCTTCTTACTCCAGCCATCTTGGTGGTGATCAGCTACTTGCAAGATTCTACCAGCTCTTCATGGTGCAACTTCAGCCAGCAGTTGAGGGCTTCTTGCTTTCTGCCCTGGGGGACCTCATCGTCCCAGCCACCCCCTCAATCCAAGGTGCCATCTTCTCTCATTTGAACGACTTCAGAGGTTTCCTAATTGATCTCCAACTCTTGCCCCTCCCCCAATATACTCTCCACATCATACCAGTGTGATCTTTTAAAAATGTAACCTGAACCATGCTAAATCTACGCTTCAAATCTTTCAAGGATTTTGCATTATATGTTGAATAGAATTCAAACTCCTTCCCATGGCCTGCAAGACCTTGTATGATCTGGCCACCTGCCCATATCTCCAACCTTAGTTTACCTTAATTCTCTCCTTGCCCAAGCAGCCCCCCAGGTCTTCCACCTTTGGGGCCTTCACAAGGCAGATTCTTGTGCCTGGTACAGTTTTCCTAACACCCCCTATGCCTGGGTTATTTTTATCAGACTATTGTCAGCTTAAATGTTTACCTTCTTAGAGAGGCCACCCAGGATGAAGCAATTTCCCATTATTCTTTATTACTACATCTTGTTGCTTTCTTCATAGCACTTGTGGTAAGTTGCAATTATATATTTATTTGTTTGTTCACTTTTTTTTAAATATATTTTTTTTTATTGATTTCAGAGAGGAAGGGAGAGGGAGAGAGAGAAACATCAATGATGAGAGAGAATCATTGATTGGCTGCCTCCTGCACGATTCCTACTGGGGATCAAGCCTGCAATCCGGGCATGTGCCCTTGACCAAAATAGAACCCGGGACCCTTCAGTCTGCAGGCCGATGCACTATCCATTGAGCCAGACTGGCTAGGGCTGTTTGCTCACCTTTTAATTGCTTGTTTCTCTGATTAGGTTAGAATTTTTAGAACAAAGACGAGGTTTTTATTCTCTATTGTAGGCTCAGGTCCTTCTACAATGCCTGCCTTAGAATGTGTACTCAATAAATACTTGCTGAGTGATTGAATAAATTGTGCTAATAACAACATCAGTTGCCATTTAATGTGTTTCTTAATAAATCTTTATTGTTCAGATTATTACAGATGTTCCTCTTTTCCCTCCCATAGCTCCCCTCCACCTGGTTCCCACCCCATGCCCTTACCCCCCACCACTTTCCTCATCCATAGGTGTAAGATTTTTTCCAATCTCTTCCCGAACCCCTCACACCCCCTTCCCCCTGAGAATTGTCAGTCCACTCTATTTCTTTGCCCCTGCTTCTATTATATTCACCAGTTTATTCTGTTCATCAGATTGTTTTTATTGACTTATTTTTTAGATTCACTTGTCGATAGATATGTGTTTGTTGTTACTTTGTTGTTCATAATTATTATCTTTACCTTTTTCTTCTTCTTCCTCTTCTTAAAGAATACCTTTCAGCATTTCATATAATACTGATTTGGTAGTGATGAACTCCTTTAGTTTTTTCTTGTCTGTGAAGCTCTTTATCTGACCTTCAATTCTACATGATATCTTTGCTGGGTAGAGTAATCTTGGTTGTAGGTTCTTGCTATTCATCACTTTGAATATTTCTTGCCACTCCTTTCTGGCCTGCATAGTTTTTGTTGAGAAATCAGCTGACAGTCTTATGGGTACTCCCTTGTAGGTAACTGACTGTTTTTCTCTTGCTGCTTTTAAGATTCTCTCTTTGTCTTTTGCCCTTGGCATTTTAATTATGATGTGTCTTGGTGTGGTCCTCTTTGGATTCCTCTTATTTGGGGTTTTCTTCGCTTCCTGGACTTGTAAGTCTATTTCTTTCATCAGGTAGGGGAAGTTTTCTGTCATTATTTCTTCTAATAGGCTTTTAATATCTTGCTCTCTCTCTTCTTCTGGCACCCCCATAATTTGGATGTTGGTATGTTTGAAGTTGTCCCAGAGCTCCTTACACTATCTTCATATTTTTGGATTCTTTATTCATTTTGCTTTTCCAGTTGGGTGTTTTTTGCTTCCTCGTATTTCAAATCTTTGACTTGATTCTTAGGATCCTCTAGTCTGATGTTATTCTTTATTTCAGTCAGTGTATGCTTAATTTCTGACTGGTCCTTTTCCATTTTTTTTGGCATTCTCATTAAGATCCTTGAAGGTCTCACTAAGTTCCTTGGAGGTCTCACTAAGTTTCTCAGAGGTTTGTAGAAGATTCTTAAGTAACCTTATAACTGTGGTTTTGAACTCTATATCCACTATTTTGCTTTCCTCCATTTCTTTTATTCGTGACATGTTTCTTTGTCTCCGCATTTTGGCTGCTTTCCTGTGTTGATAGAGTGGATTTGTGTGGTAGGTGTCCTATAGGGCCCAGTGGCTCAGCCTCCCCAATCACCTGAGGTGGACACTCTTGGTGCACCCCTTTGTGGGTTGGGTGCACAGTCTTGTTGTAGTTAAGCCTTGATTGCTGTTGGTATCCCTGAGAGGAAATGACCTCCAGGCCAATTGACTGCAAGGACCCGCTGTGTCTATAGTGGAAGAACTGCTGTGCTGGAGACACCCTTATGGGGCAGGACTTGCTTCAGTGGGGCTTTGGTGCTCACTGAGTCTGCCTCTTGAGTGTGTCACTTATGGATGTGAGAAGTTGAAATCTGGTATCTGATCACTGAGTACACTGGCTCCTGGATCTCCAAGGAGGTGCAAAGTCAGCCACTGTGTGAGTCCACCCAGCAGGAGCTACAGCGAGATCTGCAGATTTCTCCTCTTTGTTTGGGGTTTGGAAGTTTTGGAGCTCTCTGACCCAACTGCAGTTTGTTATGTTAGGCTCTGCTCTTGTGCCTCCGCACCTCCTACCCAGTCGCAATGCTCTTTTTTTCTTTCCTTCTAGTTGTAGAACTTCCACTCAGCCAGCTTTCCCGTGGTTCTGGATGATAGCCGTTTTGTCTTTTAGTTGTAGTTTTATGTGGTTGTGGGGGGCAGCACGTACAGGTATATACCTTATGCCGCCATCTTGGTTCTCTTAATGTGTTTCTTATTTGTGTGTTCAAATCCTGGCTCTGCCACTTATTAGCTCTGTGAGCTCAGGTAAGTATCTTAAACTCTCTGTATATCAGTTTTCTTATCTTAAGTGCAGATAATAAGAGTCCCTAGTTGAGTTGTAAAAATAATTAAATTATTATGTGTGTGAAGAGCTGAGAACAGTTCCTGGCAAATAGTAAACATCATATACATGCTTAGCTGCTACCATTGTTATTATTATTCTCTCTGCAAGGAAATTGTAGCTCAGGGAGATTAGAGACAGATAGCGAGTGATTGGCAGCCTGGGATTCCAACCATCTGGAGGTGTTTATTAATATAGATCCTCAGCTTTAGTGGAAGTAAAATTATAAACTATTTGAGGGGAAAGTTGTTGATGGGTACTACTGAAAGTGTCTGACACATTATAACCTTTTTAACAATCGATTGCTTCTAAATGCTTTTGAAAGCATAACCAGATGGCACTTTTTTCAAGGATGTTCCTGTAAAAGTGGGAACAAAAATGGCTTACTATAATTACACTTTTAAAAAAATTATATGCTGCATGATTGGGAAATTTGTATGGAAAAAAAAGCAAGGAAAACTTGGTGAAATGTTTTGAAGGCATCTACAGATGCAGAACAACCCCACTTCCACAGTTCCCATTCACCTTTTAACACTCTCCAGTCTGGCTTCTCCACCTTCCATTCAAACTAATCCCATACACGTCACCAATGCTGACTGACATCAGTCGTATTTCCAACTGACCGATCCAATGGGAGTTTTCTGGACCCAGTTTACCAGATAACCTGAGGCACCTGATGTTATTGACATCACTTACTGACAGCACTCCTTAAAAAAAATGTTTTTATTGATTTCAGAGAGGAAGGGAGAGGGAGAGAGAGAGAGAAACATCAATAATGACTGAGAATCATTGATCAGCTGTCTCCTGCATGTCCCTTACTGGGGATCGAACCTGAAACTCAGGCATGTGCCATGACCGAAATCGAACAGTGACCTCCTGGTTCATGGGTTGAAGCTCAACCACTGAGTCACACTAGCTGGGCAATGACGCTCCTTTTTGCAACTCTCTGCTCTCAGCGTCACCAGCATGACTTTCCTGCTGCTCCTTCTCTGATTCTTCTTTGCCATCTAGCTGACAAGTCACTCTCTGCCTCTGCCCCAGGGTCCAGCTCCTGCTCCACTTCCCTTCTCATACTTCCCATTTTCTCCCAGGAAAATAGGGCCCAAGATCATCCCATCAGCTCTCACCACGACCTCCATCTCTAACCAGAAACTCTTGACATTCTAGTCCAGACTCAATTGCTGGTCATTTCCCCAAACAGTTGGAATTTTAGAGTCTAGAACTCTCAAATATGAGCTTTCCTTTCCATCAAATTGCAGCCGCTATGAACCCTCGCCCCCCTTATCCGTGGACATCCTACCATAACATCCTGCTGGCTCTCTCTATCCTGTGTCACCCCCAACCCGTTCTCAGCACTCCTGGATATGACCTTCTGGATATCAGATATCCACTTCTGAAAAATGCCCTTGGGGTTATATTGTTTTGGTTTTCTTTCTTTACTCTGTCTAGAAAAAAAACATAGGTAGTGGCATTACCTATTTACCTCTCTCCTCAGCTATTTGCACCTGGTGGTAGTTTAATAGCTGGGCCTCTGACATCATGATTGCCATCTGGTGGCAGCTAACTGACTTAGCCAATTTCTAGGGGATTCACACTTTATAATCTCAGGGAGGTCTTGGGCTGAGGGAAGGCAGGTGGACCTGGAGTGGCAGATGCTTTGAATACAGACTCTTATCCAAGTCAACAAAGATGGAATGACATAGTCTGAGTTTTAGCTTTTAGGAAGCAGAAAATTGAGTACAAATGCCTTGTCCAAAGGGAGGGAAGACTCCAGCTGGAAGACATTGTCAAAGGTCAGGAGACAGGCTGAGTCTAAATAGAGCAGAAGTTGGGAGTAAAGAGAGCTTTCCACTCTCTCTAAAAATCAATGGAAAAATATCCTCAGGTGAGGATTAAAAAGAAAAAAAGAGAGAGAGAGAGCCGGGCTCTGGTGATTGTAAGGAATGTCCCCATAGTTCTGAGCACAGGTGTGTCTGGTTAAAAGCACAGCATCTTCTTCAATGAATGCCTGGAGGGACAACTTCATTTTAGTGAAAAGAAAACTCTACGAATCACTTGGCAAAAGGAAACCGAGGCTTGGCGAGGTTACACACTCTCCTCCACCCGTTACTCATGTGTACACTCAATACCTTGCTTGCTCATCAGCTCTGTGCTCAGCACTGCTCTGGGCTCCAGGGAAACAGGACACGCAGCATCCAGTTTCTGCCTTGAAGACGCTGCCAGTGCTGGTTCAGCGGAGGGAGACAGACGTGAGTCATGGGTTTCTCTGTCTACTCTTCCCTGGAAGTGTCCTGGCTTTCGTAAATGGCCATGGCTTGACATGCAATGCCTTTATGAGAATATCTGATAATCAGTAGAAAACCAAAGGAATGACTGGAAGATGCCTTGAGTTATGGGAACAGCTGCGCTTCTTGGGATAAGACTGGAAAACACTACACCATGTGAGCAAGGGGCTGCAGGGTCCAGCTGCTTCCCTTTCAAGTGTCCACTTTAAATTCTGCGTTTCCACAAGTGACTGTATGACTAGGTATCTGAGTGGCCAGCTTCCCCAGGAGACTTCTGATTAGAGGCTTCCTTGTTTTGAAAAGTTAACCTTATTTTTCCTCAAAGTTCTTCCTCGCTTTTCAAGCCAGTGGCCCTTTAACTCAGTTCCTTGGCCAGAAGGAGAAGATACTCTGCTAACCTACCATTTGCCTCGAATTCAATTGGTTTTAGGTACCTTTAATAATTTGCTATCTCATTGTGAGGGGATTTTGATCAGAAGTTACCTTTACTCTTTCAGCTCCCGCTGTTGCAGTAAATAATCTGGTAGCTCTCTTCAGGCCAGCCATTCATTGATTCTCCAAACACTTGTCACTCACTGTGCTGAGCCAGGAGCGATGCTACATTCTTGGTATACAATGCACATAAAATAGATGTGGTCAATGCCCCCATCTAACAGACATTAACTCCACACATTTTTAAAAAATATGTATTTTTATTAATTTCAGAGAGGAAGGGAGAGGGAGAGAGGGATAGGAACATCAATGATGAGAGAGAATCACTGATTGGCTCCCTCCTGCACAACCCACACTGGGGATTGAGCATGTGCCCTGACTGGGAATTGAGCTGTGACCTCCTGGTTCATAGGTCGACCCTCAATCACTGAGCCACGTCGGCTGGGCACTCCATACATTTTAATGTGTCAATAGGAGAAGACTGAGCTATTGTGTGCAGATAGTAGGGGTGGACCTAATTTGGATCTGGACATAGGGAAGGACTCTTTAAAAAGAGACAGTAATGCTGGGATTTGGCCTGTGCACCACTAGGCAGAGTCAAGGGAAGAGATCCCAGGCAGAGGGAGTAACCTCTGCATAGACAGTGAGTTGGTGCCACAGAAGAGAATGTCACTTACAGACCGTCAGAAAGCAAATACGGCTGCGGCCTAGTCACGGTGAAGAGTGACACAACATGAGTGAGGTGAGGTGGCTCAGAGACAGACCGGGCAGGGCCTCGTAGCACCTGGTAGAGTGTGGGTTTCCTCCTGGGTGGCCTGGGAAGTCACGGAAGCAGGGCCGTAGTGTGATCGCCTTCATGAACAAATACCTGTGAATGCTGTGTGTAGGATGGATCAGACATACATTGAAGAAAAACACAGTTCAGAGCCTGAGTCATTGTGTATCTGCCTTACCTGCACTGTATCTTGGGCAACTTGCTTTTTCAAACTCTATGTTGAGGTGGGCACAGAAGCAGGGCACCACTTGGGCCCATGCATTTCACCTCCTCTTCCTGGGAGGCAGAATGCGGCCAATAGACCCGGGAACCAGGCACGAAGTGTCTGCCAGGGAGTTTTTGCAGAGGAAACAATAAGTCAGGTTTTAAGGTTCCAGTCATAAGTTGATTCTCAGTGAAAGGAGTATGTTTGGCTACAAGTATCTCAGGAAACACGTCCTTAGGGCCCATTGATTTAGAAGCATCTCTATTTTCAAAGTGGTGTTTGGTCAGCCCCTTCCCTTTTCTAAGTCAATTTCCTACTTTTCTCCCTCACAGACCATGCATTCTTTGCTTATCTGATTTGCCTTTGCAATTTATTTTTTAAGACAAGTAAAAACATCTTTAAAAAACCATTTTTTTTAGTGTCACTTGTCATTAGTTTCCCCTCCCAATTTATTTCATGGCTGAGGCCTCCTTGGGGCAATCTTTTTCCCTGGACTTGCCAGTTGGGCTGATTCCCCTCTCTGCTCCTGTAGGCGGAGTGTGGGGGTTGGGTAGGGAATCCCTTCTGGCTGGGCCAGAGTTTGTTGAAGTAGGTGGCTGTTGAAGGGTGAGGGACATATACCTCCCAACTTCACATTGTAAACATGGTGGCAGCTCAGCTGGGCTTAGGAGGTGTCCTTTGTCTGCTGGGTGTGCCTGGCAGTCGAGTGACACCCCTGAACATGTGTGAGCTAATGGGCAGGACGCCTGGGTTTGATTTCTTACCACTTCCTAGTCCTCAACCCAGGCCACAGAGAAATGACCATGGAAGAGTTCCTGCTACCACCAGACAATGTACACAGATGCTCTTGGGCACTCGAAGAGGTGAGCGTTGTTTCCTCCATTCAGAGGTGAGGAGATGAAGGTTCAGAGAAGTCAAGCTTTAATTTTCCAATCCGTGAGAGGATAGTAGCATATCATTGGATGAGGAAGCATGAGGGAGCCATTTATACCCCGTGGGACTTCCATGAAGACAGGGCCAGGGCCAGGGCCAGGGCCAGGGTCAGGGCCAGGGCTAGGGCTAGGGCTATTTGGTCCAGGAAGATACCTTCTCAATCCCTGTGTAAGATTAGTCTGAGTAGGAATCACTTGGTAACAATTTGGGATGGAGTGTGTAAGAAAAACACAGCTTTGTCGAGGTTTAGCCTAGTAATGGGTGACAGATGTTAATGATGAGCGACGGTTTCTGGGAGAATTACAAAAAGGGTTTCTAGCACACAGGGTCTAAACCTTAACCTTCCTAGCTGATGCTGAAAGGGAGCTTGTTTATGAAGCATGTTCTTGAAAAACTGTTCGGTGGACTCTGACAAAGATGAATGGCCGGATACTACAATTTAAATTTGAAAATAAGGTAAATGGGAGTCCTTGTTTATGTGCGTGTGTATGTGTGTTTTCTTGGACAAAGGTCAATGCCTTATTGAAAAATAGGAAGGCCGAGGAAGTCATTCCACTCTGCCTTTCCCATTTTTCTACTCCCAACTGGAAGGAATGGGCAGGATTAAATACCCTACCTAGGGGCTCAACAAAATTATTAAAAATACCATCACTATATACATTCTGAAATATCTGCCCTATAATTACAATGGGAAAAAAAAGGTTTTCTGTACAAACTTAATTGGTGATTTTAATTGGGGTCTCTGAGAATTACTTAAAGTTTTAAGGAGTCTGAAAAGATCCTTTGTCCAAAGTCAGGAAGAAATCAAGGTGGAGTTTAAAAGCTGCACAGCCACTACCATAAACCATCCCCCCATCGCTGCGGGATACAGATTATTGTGATATTTCCCAATAATTTGCCTGAAACAATTAAAGAACTGAGCAGAGTCATCTATGAATTCATCTTTGCATATAGCCCATAATTGACATAAATATGACATACCTTCTGCTAACTTTGGCTGTGTCTACATAATAATACCATGCACCTGGTATTATTAAAAGATTGAATACAGTAAAAAAAATCCAAATACTCTCACTTTAGAGGTAAATAAAATGAATGCCATTGAATTTATGACAAATACTGATGTACAATCGACTTATATAGCACCATAACCCAAGGTGGATTTATTATCCCCATTTAATGGATGAGAAAGTAGAGGCCCAGAGAGGTTAAGTGACTTGCCCAAGGTCACTTATGCTAATGAGTAGCAAAACCAGGATTTGTCTTTGATATTTAAAATTCCTCTTATCTTCTAATACCTGACTGTCCTGGGTAGGACAGACATTTAACTCTCTGATTAAATCTTATGTGCTAACTGCATATCAAAATGGGATCTGATTTAAAGTATGATTTTCAAACCCAGGATCTGAAGTCTCATCTTTTTTTTCAAGTCATAACCAATTTTATTGCAAAAGGACCCTGTACACATGTATCCGAGGACCTTAATAGCTACCCAACAAATCATTAACATACAGAAACATGCATCATGAAAAGCAAGAAATATCACCCATTCCTTCTGCATATCAGCAGCTTGACACTCCCGACCGACAGTGCTCATATCACCAAGGTCTGTGAACAGTGACTGTTTGCATTCATCGTGAGGGAAAGGTGGAAAGAGTACTATTCAAAGATACTCTTTACTCTCTGTGCTCCTGAGAGGAGAAGGGAAGTAGCAGACTCTTTCTTTTGCTTTGTACTAAGGAGAGACCAAGAAGGAGGAAGGTGATAAATGAGGAAGATGTCAGCTTTGGGCAAGGCAGTACTAGAAGCTGTGAGGGTTAAAAAGATAAATGAGATACTTAGAGCCTACAGGAGAGATAAGACACAGACACAAATAGTCAGCGATGATAAAGAAAAACATACAGTGGGGCCTTGACTTACGAGTTTAATTAGTTCCGAGACCGAGCTCGTTAACTCAAATTATCAACTCAATGCAAAAAATCAGCTGAGAGACAGCTGGTATCTCAAAAAACTCGTTAGTCGGGACACTCGTAAGTCAAGGCCCCACTGTACATCGAGGGATGTGGGAGTTTAGGGGAGGATGAGATTTTTAGCCCTGGTGGTCAGGGGAGGCTGCGTGGAGAAGGTGCCATCACACTGTGAGCTTCCAAGTACAAGACGCCAAGCAAAGGTTAGTCCTTCCTTCCTTCAGTCTGACTTCCCCTTCCTGTTCCTGGCCTACCTTTCCTTCTCTTCATCGCCCAACTTCTCAGATAATCAAGATGTTTTGTCTTCATTTTTTTATTATTTACTAAATCTTAAACCTATGATCCTGGCTTAGGTCCTTTAATTAAGACGACTAATTGTCCTCCAATATCTGTTCTCTCTGTGTTTTTTAGGAAGAGTCCTCACTTTTGAGCCAGGCACGTGGCCACATGGGATGAAGCCTCCATTTGCCAGCTTCTCTTGCAGCAGGGAACGGACGTAAGCTCGGGCCAATGGAATATGACCAGAAGTGATATATGCAACCTCTAGGTTATACCCTTAGAGTCAAAGGGTATCACACTCCTGTTCACCACTTCCTGTCAATAGGAATGTGGTTGTGGTATTAGTGAGCCATCTTGGTCCCTAGGGATGGAGAGGGAATAAATAAGATGGAAGGGGCTGGTCCCCTGGCACTGGGAGCTGCCATAGTGGTTCTAGAATACTTAATGCTCATCATTATATGAGAGTGTCAGGAGAAACTGAAAGAATTTGAAATGAGCAATTAAAAGATGTATGGGTGTCCTGAGGATCTCATGCAGTCAGATTATCTCTACCATTCATTGCTTTTGAACTATTTTACACTCTATACGTTGTAGGTAACTGACAGGTGAAAATGATTATTTCTTTTCCACACACAAACAAATTCTGTCCAGTGGAATTATGTACATCCATTTGTAAGTTCATCCTAGCATTCCTGATTGACCTACACAAGTGTGACACTGAATTCTCCATTAAACTGGAAGCAACATCTTACTGATTCATTCATCAGTTAATGAGTTAAAATCTTTATATTGGTATGAGAGTTGAGATTATTAAAAAATTATTCTTTTACAAGGGGAATAATCTTTTATCTTATTTTTAAACATCTTTTTAAAAACAGTTTATTGATTTTTAGCGAGAGATAAAGGGAAAAGGGGAGAGAGAGAGAGAGAGAAACATCCATGTGAGAGCACAACATCGATTGGCCACCCCCCTACCAGCGATCGAGCCTGCAACCCGGGTATGTGCCCTGACTCAATTGAACTGGTAACCTTTCAGTGCACAGGATGATGCCCAGCCAACTGAGCCACTGGCCAGGGCTCTTTTATCTGGTTTAAACCTCTGCTACTTTGGGTCTTTGTTAGAATGATCAAACCTCTATCCTAACTGATAGCTCCTACTACTGTATTTCCTTAACAGTCAATATTGACTTTGTTTTCTCTTTTCTTTTGTGTTTATTTAATGAGGATCCAGCACTAACTCTTAGTCACCAAATCCAAATATCTCTGCTAAGTCAACATTCATCCTCAATGAGAGACAAAGTAGAACTATTTTTTCCAACTGTGGTGACGAGTTATGAAATCAGTTTAGTGGGTCACAGCGAGTATTGATGGGAAATATCAAAGTACATCACACGGAGGAAAGCTACCTTGTGAAGCGTTGGATTAAAATACATTGTAAGTTCATGTATGAGTGTCCTAGGGCTGCTGTAACAAAGTACCACCAACCAGGTGGCTTGAAAACAACAGATATGTATTCTCTCACGGTTCTGGTCCTGGAAGTCGGAAAGGAGGTGTTTGGGGCTGTGCCCTCTCAGAAAGCTCTGAGAGGGAGGCCTTCTCAGACTCGTCCAGCTCCTGGAGGCGCATGGTGGTCTTTAGCTTCTAATAGTGTAACTTCATCTCTGCTTCCACCTCACATAGCCTTTTGGGGATGTCCTTTTTATCTCTTAGAAGGATACACTAATTGGATTTAGGGTCCACCATAACTCAGCATGATCTCATTTCAATCCTTACCTAAATTATACCTGTAAAGGCCCTATATCCAAATAAACTCATATTCTAAGGTTCAGGGTGAACATAAATTTTAGGGCCTCTATATGAATAAATATATACTCTTTTTTTTATTATTGACAGTATTACAGGGTTCCCAAATTCCCCCCGCCCCCCAGCTCCTTTCCCCTTCTTCAGGCTTTCACCACACTATTGTCTGTGTCCACTGATTATGCATATATGCATATAAGTTCTTTGGTTAATCTCTTCCCA
>NW_005871154.1:2619740-2620606 GCF_000147115.1 Myotis lucifugus
GCAAAGCTATCATTCAGAATTGAAGGTCAGATAAAGAGCTTCACAGATAAGAAAAAGCTAAAGGAGTTCATCAACACCAAACCAGTATTAAATGAAATGCTGAAAGGTATCCTTTAAGAAGAGGAAGAAGTAGAAAAAGGTAAAGATACAAACTATGAACAACAAATACACATCTATCAACAAGTGAACCTAAAAATCAAGTGAATAAATAACCTGATGAACATTATGAACTGGTGATTGCAATAGAATCAGGGACATAGAAAGGGAATGGACTGACTATTCTTGGTGGGGGGAAAGGGGTGTGGGGGGTACGGGAAGAGATTGGACAATAATCGTGCACCTATGGATGAGGACGGTGGGTGGGGAGTGAGGGCTGAGGGTGGGGTGGGAACTGGGTGGAGGGGAGTTATGGTGGGAAAAAAGAGGAACCAATGTAATAATCTGAACAATAAAGATTTAATTAAAAAAAAAAAAGAAGGTGGGATTTAATAACATCCCTGTTTTCAAGGCTATCATCAGATAGAAAGCTCAGGAGCTAGGATTCAATTCCAAGCCCATGTTTTTGTACCACATCATGTTTCTTTGGGACTTTCATCCCCCTCAGCTTCATAGTATTGCATTGCCCTGAGTGTTTCTAACCTGGATTCATTTTCTGGCTCATCTCTTTCTCTATCTCCTAATATTGTCACTCCATCAATGTCTGGCTATGGCCTGCTCCCCCCAATCTCATTTGCTTCCTTGGCATCTACTGACAGGCATCGCGAAGCTCTAACCCCATCTGCAGGCTGCACAGAAGGAGCCAGCAGACAGCAAAGCCTGAAGGGAGATGAAAGAGGGAACGACTGATCAAATGAGGTTCCAGAGAG
>NW_005871154.1:2621243-2662666 GCF_000147115.1 Myotis lucifugus
CAAGACAGCTGTGTTCCCAACCTGAGGAGCAGCAACAACACAGCCACAGCCACAGCCACAGCCACAGCCACAGCCGCAGGAGCCCTGAGGGATGACAAACCGCTCCCTCCTCCGGATGACGGATGGGCTACCCTCTGGCAAATGAGGAAGATGGGAGCTTCCACTGCTTGCTTCTGCCAACCGGGCCCTTTTCTATAAGCATGCATTGCTGAGGGGGCAATAAAAACCATCAGAATGTGGCTCTGGCTTCTTTCCATCTTATTAGGCTCCAGGTAATTATCCAGGTAATTCAGGAAAAATAAACGGCTTTGCCTGAATTACTCAGATAATTACCTCCATGTTCCAATTCAGTCCGGCGGTGGAGGGCCAGCTGTAAAGGTCTCACGGGCCTCAAATAGCCTGATAACTGAAAACAGGCGGGTCATTTAGGAGACGGGGTGAAACAGTGGAAGGGGTTGAGCTCAAATAATTAGGAAACCTGGGAGTTTCTGACCAAGCACTGCAAGCGACCTGCTTACTGGTCAGCTGCTTCCTGCACTGAGCTGAAGGCCATTTTGAGGATGGTAAACTAGAAATTCCTAGCCAGCATGCTTTAATCAATTATTATTAATAATGCATTTTTTGGTGGTTTCATCAAAAACTGATGTAAACTTGTTCTGGCCTAAAACTGGATGGAATAGAATGCTTTATGCAAAGGTCTGAGAGTCCAGGGCAATGCTGCTCATTTCGCCGCCCATTAGACTCATCTCGGGAGCTTTAAAAAAACAGGATTTCCCAGGCCCCACCCCAGACCAATTAAATTGGAATCTCGGGGGATGGGGCCCTCGACATGGGTATTTTTTTAAAAGTTTTCCAGGTAATTCTAACGGGCAGCACCACTGCATGTCAGATAAAGACTCAAAGGGCAAGGGAGATTTCTGTCACCGGAGAGTCCTGTCCAGGGTTTAACACGTCTGATGGATAAGCTTCGGACTGACAGGTGATGCTGTCTGTCTGTCCAGCCTGTTCCCCCGAGTTCCAGGCAGAAGGGGCCCAATCACTGGATCCCAGGGCCCTGGTCTGAAGGGCCAGGAAGGAGCATGGAGGGCCTCTCTGCTGACCCCCACCACTCCTGTATAAAAGGCTGAGGGTCCGTGCCCACTCTCCACACCAATGTTGTTTGAGTAACTGAAAGACTTGTCCAAGGCCACTCACCCACAGCTAGTTATTGACAGAGATGGGCTGAAAGTATCATTTCCATTTCCTGTTAATTCCTAAAAACGTCCCTTCCCAAAGCTGAGCACCAGCTGCCTCCCCCATGAGCCACCAGGTCTCTCTAAGGCGCATCCGTGCATCACATCAACATTCAATAAACGTAACGAGACCGTAACTGCTGGAAGACGTGACTTCATCTGGCAGCAAATGTCTCCCAAGGGCAAACCTGCCACATGTTAGGCAGCGCTGGGAACGGCAAGCTCGCTCTTCTGAAGCACATCCTTGGATCCCCTGCCTCACAGCATCTGGATGGTAACTGCTGTCAGCATGCAGCTACCTTCCTGGTTTCGTTGCCAGTGGCCCAGTGTCAGAGCCTGAGGGCAGAATTCCTGTGGTCTAGACGCCAATGCTGCTGCCAGGGCTTACAGATGGGGCTCTCCTTTAAGTCTTGGGGGGACGTGGCTCAGAAATGATGGAGCAATCTCTCAGGAATGGTCAACAATCTCTCCGGATACGGCAGAACATCTGTTTCCTCCGTGCGGCCCCGCGGAACCTCGGCTGCCTTCCCCGGGCACGTGAGGCTCCTGCCGGGGTTTTAGGACACGCACATTCAAAGGACCATTTCTTTTGCCCCGTGACAAGCTCTTCAAAGGGCAAAGGGCTTGGATTTACAGTGATTTCCCCCAGTTGTTGAAATATGGAAAACACGATCTGCTACAAGACAATGCAGTGCTTATTCCTGGTGGAGGGCTCTCCACGCCCTGGAGAAAAGCAAATAATAGCATGCATCCTCCCTTTCACTTAGAAAATAGTCTAGTCTTTTAAGATTCTCCTTGACTGCAGACAGCCCTGGTACCCTTCAAGGCCCCGTTCCAATGGCATCATCTCCTCTTATAAAGCCATCCAGGGTCCTCCAGCGACCCCCTCCCTGGGGGCAGAATTAACCACACCTTCCATGGCAGCTCAGTCTTTCTACTCAACTCAGCTACATCCTGTAATAGTTTCTTGCTATGTGTTGTGTGCCTGCATCCTTGCCACTCGCCCTGCATTGGACGATGAGCTCCTTGAAGAAAGGGATCATGTAGGTAACATTATTACATTATCCTATATAATAAAAGGCTAATATGCAAATCGACCAAATGGCAGAATGACCAGTGGCTATGACGCGCACTGACCACCAGGGGGCAGATGCTCAATGCAGGAGCTGCCCCTGGTGGTCAGTGCGCTCCCACAGGGGGAGCGCTGCTCAGCCAGAAGCCCTGAGCCAGACTCACAGCTGGCAAGCACAGCAGTGGTGGCAGGAGCCTCTCCCGCCTCTGTGGCAGCGCTAAGGATGTCCAACTGCCAGTTTAGGCCTGCTCCTCAGCTGTCAGTTGGACATCCTCCGAGGGCTTCCAGACTGTGAGAGGACTCAGGCTGGGCTGAGGGACCCCCCTGAGTGCATGAATTTTGTGCACAGGGCCTCTAGTAACAAATAACTATCATGTGGGGGATTGAATTTGATTCCTAGTTCATTTTTTGGGTTTATTTTGTTAATCCTCACACGAGGATATTTTTTCCATTGATTTTTTACAGAAAGTGGAAGAGAAGGAGGGAAGTGGGGAGAGAAACATTGATGTGAGAGAGACACATCGATTGCTTGCCTCTCACAGGGATCAGGGGTAGAAGCTGCAATCCAGGTACATACCTTTACCCAAAATTGAACCTATGACTCTTTCACCAAAGGCTGACGCTTTAACCATGGAACAACACCAGCCCAGAACTACTTCAAAATTTTTTTTTAAACAGTGGGTGGCAGGGATATTTAACACTTTTAGGTGCTCCAAGTCCTTGCAGGGAATATTTCCTGAACCTCCTCACTCTCCCTCCCATTCATCTTGGCACTATGAAACCTTTCTCCTGAGACAGTCCTAGTTTTCTCCCAGGACCTTCATGTTTCTGGTTATTCCTGACTCTTTTCCTGTCCCTTTCCTGGTTGTTTCCCATTTACTGTTTCACATCTTGGGCATAGCTGGCGCGTCATTGTAGCTCTCCGATGCTCTTTTCTGCTTCTCTCTGCCCGTGAGTTCATTATTCTCTCTACAGACTGGCTTCCTTCATCTGGTACGGAAACATGGTCATCAAAACTTCCAAGTTTCACCTCTTGCAACTTTCACCAACAGAGGAATGTTTACTGTCTTCTTCATTTTAGTTTGAAAAAAAAAATGAGAGAAAGGCTCTGATTGGCTTTGCTTGGATTAGGTGCCAACCTCTGGCTCAGTCAACTGTGGCCAGGGATAGCGTCTGTAAGAATATAGAATTTCCTGGGCAAGTCACATGCTGGCAACTGGGGGAAGAACTATTTCCAAAAGGGCAAAGAGGGTTGGGTAGTCAGTATCATAGGGGAGTCCCTATGATAGCCCTGATCTAAGGAGTAATGTCAGCCAAATTTTTCTAGTCCTCATTAAAGTAATGATTTTTAAAAGGTGCCTTCCAATTCAAATTTCTAAAATTAAAGCTATAACCACAGCTTTCCGTCCTTGCTACCAGCTAGTTCACTGGTTAGACTTCAGGCTTTACTGGAAAAGAAACCTGATTCATGCAAACATCCTCTTCCATTATTCATCTGCTAAAGAGCAGCTACATCACTGACAGCCCTATGAGAACAGGACAGATGTTGATACAGGTGGGATAATTTGGAAAAGGCTTTTAGTTCCAGTGCTTTTTCTTCTTGTGTAAAAAATCCATCACCTCTGCAGATCCAAGGCTCTGATGTTTGTCCAAGCCCGCCCTCTGCTGGTTAGATGGAGCATAGCATGTTCTGTGAAAACAGTGGGTAGAGAGGAGGTGCTTTTCATATTTCTGAATCTCTTGGGGCTCCTCCACTCTTTCTCAGGGCTGCATTATATGTACGTGTACGTGTATGTGTACATGTTCATGTTCATGTTTATGTTTATGTTTGTGTTTATGTTTGTGTTTGTGTATATAGAGAGAATAGGGAGAGAGGGAGGGAAGACAAGGGAGAGGGAGACAAATAGAGGATAAAGGGGGAGAGACATTGATGAATAGTTCTGAGAGTAATCTCGGGGAGGCTTTAAGGAGAAGGAGGTTTTGTGCCAGGACTTCAGGATAAAGGTGATTTTATCACAGAGAAGTTGTGGTGAACAAAGGCCTGGGAACCCACCAGTGCGTGTGAAAACATTTCTGCTCTGGGAAGACAGAAGATTAGACCCTGGATCTTCAGGTGCCATGGCACTGGTGTACCCAGTCTCCAAGGTGCCAATGACTGTGGGTGTCTTGCTCACCCCTGAATGACCAGAACCCAATGCCATGTCTGGCCTATAGAAGGTGCTCGGTAAATGTTGAAGAGCTAATTAATAAATGAATAGATGAATGAATTTGACACAAATGAGCCTAGTAGTAGGGCCATATTGCTTAAATGTGCAGGGAATTCACCAGCAATTATAAGAGCCCAATCTCTTCTTATCTCTTTATCTTCCGTCCTTGCATGCACTGACCCCCAACTTCTGGACCTTACAATTATTCCCACTGACCACAGCTCCCAAATCTGTGGTCACAGCTCCCCAGAGTGATTGTGGTCACTTCATTCACGTGGCCTTGGTCATGCGCTTCTCTGGGGTTGGGGTGGCAGTAATGTTGGGGTCACTCTATGGGGTTGCACTGCATGGTCAAGCTGGGACTATAAGACACTTTGCCACTTTTGAGGGAGTGGATCTCACCCCTTTGGGGCTCTGTTTTTAAATATAAGAGAAACATATAGAAAAACATCAGGCTGGTTCTCAAGCATTCTGGCTCCTTTTAGATCGAGGAGACAATGAAAGGGGTGAGGAGAGAGGCTTCCCCTCTGTCCCAGCTACGAGGAGCATGACTCCCAAGATCCTCATCCGCAAAATGGAAGAAGCGATGATTGACAACTGATTTCCCAGCCATGACTATGATTATTCAATGCCATGTGGACTTCCCGAGAAGCATGTATGGCTTCAATTCAAAGGACTATTTGTAAACCCTTGGCTTTTCCCATTTGTTCCATGCATGGAAAATAAATGTGCAGTCAGCCATCTTCTTGGCCTGCCCCCCTGTTTCTGCTCAGTGCGAGAACACCTTGGATCATGCGATGGGGAGGAGGAGGTACCTGAGCTGTCAGCACTGTCCACTCCATGAAGCCCTCAGTGAGACCAAACCCAGGAATCACCCTCTGAGCAGAAACTGCCAACGGGATGAGTGTAGACCTGCCCACTGATGACCAGAGAGTGTCTGACTATATCCTGAGATTTGTAGAAGAACTCACCACCTCTCTTCTGCGGTTCCACTTGCCTGTCTTCTGGTGAAGAAGGGCTCCTGGAGCATTCCACGAGGCCCAGGTAGGGAGCATCCTGCCTCAAATCTTTTGGAGTAAGCATTTCCATCATGACACTCATAGAAGCTGCTTAAACAACATCAGAAGGACAAGGATGATGACCCCTTATTTATTAACTTACTAGAGGCCTGGTGCACGAAATTCATGCACTGGGGGTGGGTGGGTCCCTCAGCTTGGCCTGTGCCCTCTCGTAGTCTGGGACCCCTTGCTCCTTACCACCCACCTGCTAGCTCCTTACTGCTCAGCTCGCTGCTCCTTAGCACTATTGCGGAGGCGGGAGAGGCTCCCTCCACTGCCGCTGCACTCGCCAGCTGTGAGCTTGGCTTCTGGCTGAGCGGTGCTCCCCCTGTGGGAGTGCACTGACCACCAGGGGGGCAGCTCCTGCGTTGAGCGTCTGCCCTCTTTTGGTCAGTGTGCATCATAGCGACCGGTTGTTCTGATCATCCTGCCATAACGGTCACTTAGGCTTTTATTATATAGATGGACTACGCATGCATTATTTCTAAGCCACACCATAACCCTAGGAGTTAGGTACTATAGTCATTCCTACAAGAGGGCACTGAAGCTCAGAGAAGTAGTTAAGTAACTTGCCCAGGACCACATAAATGATGACGTTGGAAATCAAATCTCACATCTGCCTGGCTCCAAAGCCCGTGGCCTTACCACTGCACCATGATGAGCAGGAGGGCCAGCTTAAAAATAAAAATATCCGCTGAGCTCCCGCTACTTCCGTGGTGTAGTAGACATAATCATGCCTCTGCCCCTCCCCCTCCACCAAAGCTGGTGGTGGCCTGATCCCTGGAAGCTGGACTCTTCCCTCGCATGAGAAAAGGGAATTTGCAGATGTAATTACATTAAGGATCTTGAGATGGGATGAGTATCCCAGATGAATGGGTGGGCCCGATGTAATCCCAAGAAGTCACACAGTAAAAGAAGGCAATGCGATAATGGGAGGAGAGTCAGAGAGACTGGAAGATGCTATGCTGCTGGCTTTGAAGATGAAAACCAGGGCCATGAGCCAGGGAATGAGGCCACTTCTGGAAGCTGGAAAAGGTAAGGGATTTTCTCCTGGAGCCTCCATGCATAACACGGCGGCACTCACACCTTGATTTAGTCTCTATGACCCATTTTTGGGCTTCTGCCTCCAAAACTGTAAGGTAATACATTTGTGTTGTATAAGCCTCTAAGTCTGTGGTCATTTGTTATAGCAACAATCGGAAACTAACACGCCCTGGAAAATATTACTAATTGTCAGATGACAGGAGGTGACTTGAAGGTCACTGCTGGGCAGGAGTCACCATGAGAACCAGTGATTGTGAAAAGCAGAGGCCAATGCTATTGGCCCGAATGGGGGGGCACCACCTGCCATACTTCTCAGACACAGCTGCCTGGCACCTCCCCTGGGCTCTGGCTTCAGCTTTTAGGAAGCGCCCGGTGATGGACTTGGCTCCCTCCTGACCCTACCTCTCCAGCCAGGAGCGATTCCAGCACTGGCCTTTCCACCCCTCCCTTTCCACCATTGCCAGGGCCCGTGTCAGGCCAGGAACACCAGGCTTTGGAGAAAAATTCCAGCTAAAACAGTCACTTTCACAGGCTGTGCAGTATGCATGATGGCTGCAATCACAGACTGAAGGCCAGATTTTTAATGTCTCGGCCTTGGTGACCTCATCTGTAAAATGAGGCGAGGAACACATGCCTCATGGAGCTGTTGTGGGGAAATTTAGGTGATTTATGCAAACTGCACTGCACAGTGTGGGGCACCCGGTCAACGCTCCCCAACGACGGCTATTGCTATTATGATTACACACTTCAAGCGTGACTCATGGACACGAGCTCCAAAGTGGTCTCAGGTTTAATATCCACACGGGTATCTGGAAAGCTCTCGATTCCTCTGTGTCAGGCATTGCACCACAATACAGAATTACCGGGCTAGCGTGCTTTGCAATGCAGAATTAAGTTTGGATTTTAATGTTTCCACCCATAGCTGGTGGCTTTGGCTTTCTTCTTTTCATGTTAATCATTAGAAAGCAAATTTTTAAAAAAATATTTACGGGTGGTTGTTAAGGTATTTGGAGTCTATGAAGGGATTTTGTGGACAAGAACAGGGGTCTAAGAAATAGAAATAGGGGTCTGGTACATGGAGAATAAAGAGGTAAGGACTTTGGGTTGTAGACATATGAGCTGTGTGGACTCAATCGTCACATTCCTCCTCCTTCTGCTTTTCTGCCTCCTTCTTTATAAGGACTCTTGTCCTTACACCAGGCCCATCAGACAGTCCAGGGTAGTATCCCCACCTGAAAACCTTTAACTTAAGCACATCTACAAAGACCCTTTCACCAGGTAAGCCCACAGTCCCAGCTTGCAGGAATGAGGAGGAGAAGCTGTTGGGGGCCATTATTCAGCTACCACAGGAGTAAGGAACATGAAGGACAGAAGATGGGCGGGGCTGGATAGAACAGGTGTTGTAGATGGAATCCTTAGGAACAGAGCCTGAGACAGGGATCTGGGCGCACATGATGACTTCTGTCGAGGAGGGTGGGAAGCAGGACGGGAAGTGGACGGCTGAGCAACGCTGTGGTCACACGCTCTTGACTTGGCTTGACCCTCAGACAGAGGCCTCCGAACTTACACTGCTCCACAGACCACAGGTTTGTTCCCCTTGAGGCAAGAGGCCTGCCTAGTCTATTATTTTTAACTTTTTATTCTGAAATTATTTTAAATTAACAGAGAAGTTGCGGAAGTAACACAGACAACTCCCATAATATCCTTTAATTAGATTCATCAATTTAAAATTTTTCTCTACATTTTAGTATTCTTTGTCTCTTTCTCTATCTTCCTCTTCTCTCTCTTTGCACTGCCTCCCTCCCCCACCCTCAATTTTTTCTGATTTTAGGAAGCATTTGAAAGCAGTTGCTACAGCACGCCCCCCTCAAATTATATTTTCTTACCAAAAGCACAATGCAGTTATCACAATGAGGAAACAACATTTATGTAATACTTTCTACAGTTTATATTTGTTTATATACTCTAATCTATACTTTAGACTCCGACTATGTCATTCATCCCAATAATATCATTCATAGCATTTCTCTCCCTCCAGCCCAGGATCTAGTATTGCATTTAATTGTCATGTCTCTTTAGTTCTTTTTAATAAACTAGAGGCCCGATGCATGAAATTCATTCAAGAGTAGGCCTTCCTTCCCCTGGCTTCCGGCACCAGCTTCCCTCTGACACCCGGGACCCAGGCTTCCCTCGCAGCCCTGGCTTTGTCCAAAAGGTCGTCTGGAAGGACGTCCAGTCAGGTTAGCATATTATACTTTTATTATTATAGATTATATAAGAAAATTTCTCAGCCCCTCTTTGTCTTGATATTGGCATTTTTAAAGGATATAGTCCAATTAATTTACAGAAATGTTTTCTCAAGTCTGGATTCATAATATTTGTCCCTTGCTGGCTTATTGCTTAGGTCAAGTGTTCTTCCTGGATGTCCTACCTGGGGGCACACATCCCTGGCTGTTCCTGGCTGGTGAGGGTAATGTTGAGAACCTGGTCACAGTGTTGTCTGGTTTCCTCACTATAAGATTGACATTTTCCCCCTTGCGACCAATTAGCAATCTTTGGGAGACACTTTGTAATCATGCAATTACCTTGTGTCTCATAAAACTTACTCCTAGATTTAGAATCTATTGGTGATTGATTCTTGCTTGAACTATATTTATTATTATGTTTGTAAAATGGTGACTTTTTCCCCAACTCCACCTCCTCCTTCTCTGTGGGTCATTGGCACTTAGCTTATATAATAAGAAAGAGCTCTCCTTCCTTCCCTGTTTATTAATTGGTTGATTTGTTTATTATCTATTTATTATCAGCATGAACTCATGGATTCTTATTGAGTCAATAAATTATAAGCCTTTATTATCCTTAGTTCTTATGACCCTCAGAGTGCACCAGGTTTGGCAGTTTGAAGGTGATAATAAATAAAGAGTGTGCAGTCATATAACTCCTGTGTCTTTTTGGTCTGCCCCATCATTATTATTCTGAACACATTCTTACTTTCTGGCACAACGAGATGCTCCAGGCTATCTTGTCCCTTCCCTACTGTTGCCTTTTCTCCCACATATGCATGGCTTAGTGTTCAGCAACAGCTTCAAGAGGCTCTTAAGCTAATTTCTGGTGTCTTTTCCTGTGATTTTTCTTTTCCTTTCCTTTTTTTTTTAAAGAAACAAACCAACACAATACATGTTTGCTTAATTTTTTTTGTTTCTTAAACAAAACATAGCATACTATCTATACTCTTTTGCCCTTTGCTTTACATTTTTTTAAATTGATTGATTTGAGAGAGAGGAAGAGAGGGAGAGGGAGAGACATCGATTTGTTGTCCCACTTATTGATGCATTCATTGGTTGATCTTGTATGTGCCCTGACTGGGGATCGAACCTGCAACCTTGGTGTATTGGATGATGCTCTACCCCAGTGGTCGGCAAACTCATTAGTCAACAGAGCCAAATATCAACAGTACAACGATTGAAATTTCTTTTGAGAGCCAAATTTTTTAAACTTAAACTATATAGGTAGGTACATTGTTATTAACTTAATTAGGGTACTCCTAAGGCTTAGGAAGAGCCACACTCAAGGGGCCAAGAGCCTCATGTGGCTCGTGAGCCACAGTTTGCCGACCACGGCAGTCTAACCAAATGAGCTACGCAGCCAAAACCCCTTTGCTTTTTCTCACTTAGCAATGAATTGTGGAAATGGTGCCTTCTCAGCTTAGAGAAGTCATCGATGACTCTACACATCGTCCAATGGGTACTTTGTCCCACAATCAGCTGCCTCAGCTCCCATGATCTATCTCCTCAACGTGGCCAGATGGCCCTGCTCTGGTGGGTTCCCCCATCAGGTGCAGGGTCTGGAGAGTCCCTCCAAGCAGGCTCCCCTCAGCTGTCTCCCTTTCTCAGAGGTCATATTCCTGTGCTGCTCAGTACCCAGAGTCTCCAAGCAGTTGTTTCATGCATCAAGTCCAGGTTTCTAGTTGCTCCTGGTGGGAGGGCGAGTCCATTCCCAGTTACTCTATCATGGGAACACGCCCAGGAAGAAATTTGCATGTAGAACAGAATGGCTTCATTTTGCTCAACCAAGTGGGGTTCCTTCTTCCAAATGAGCTCTTTCTAGCATGGCCAGAATTCTGGGAAATTTTTTTCTAAATTTTCATTGATTTTTAAAGAGCGTGGAAGAGAGAGGGAAAGACAGAAATATTGATGTGAGAGAAACACATCAATTGGTTGCCTCCTGCACATGCCCTGACCAGGGCCCGGGAGAAGCCTACAACTAAGGTACGTGCCCTTGACCAGAATCGAACCTGGGACCCTTCGGTCTGCAGGCAGACGCTCTATCCACTGAGCTGAACTGGCTAGGGCAGCCCTGCTTAGCTTTTGAGGTCTCCTGTTCTGAGATGGTTTCTTTATACAACGCATAGCACATTTAAAGCATCCTGCCTTTTAAAACTTGTTTCAACCTTATAACAAGCTCATGGGGCAGATACTGCTGTAGCTCTCATTTCACAATTGAGGAAACGGAGGCACGGGGAGGTTGGTAATTTGCCTAAGATCATCCAACCTGAAAGTTGATAATTTGCCTGAGATCTTACAACCTGAAAGTGGCAAACCCAGGTAGTTTCCCCCCAGAATTCGTGCTCTCCACCCCTCTCTGCACCATCTCTCAACCCTGTATGCATAGTGCTAGGCCTGGGCTCTGGAAGGAAGTGGACCTGCTTTTCAATCTTAATTTTGTTGCTTAGCAGTGATGTGACCTTGGGCAAATAACTTAGGCTCACTCAGCAAGTTTTAAGGTCTGCGTTTATAAATTAAGGATCATATTGGCATCTAACTTAGAGTGCTGTAGAGCAATTTAAATTATATATTAAATTGTATATAAAATCATACCATTGTACAATGATCTATGTCTGTATGTGTCATTAATTAGCAAATGCTTGGCAATGATGTGCTCTTAATAAAGTGCAGCTCTTGTTATCACAACATCACAGATCAAATCTGACTCTCAGTGTAATTACGACCCCACACCCCGAGGCAGACACAAAGGCCCCAGTTGAGGTATTGCTTCTCTTCACGCCAGCATCTGCCTCATTGTCTGGCATATGATATGGACACTCTGTAACCATACTTGGGGGAAATAGTAATGAACAGATGGACGAGTGAGTGAGATGCTGACCACACAGTAAGAGGATTGAGAGCTTTCTCATGGCTGACATCCTTGGCCCTCTGTCTGGGGACCTGCGGGAGGGGGAACCTCACGCTCTCAGAAGACGGGCAGGTGGGACCGTGAGACCTCGAGCTTTGACAATGCACTCATTGTCTTTCACAGTGGAAGGACTGGCCCGAGCTCTCATTTACTCTGTTTGCTTGGAAGTCCTCCAAGCAGTGACCACGCAGGAGCCTCAGCCAGCGTCTGGGTTTGCTTTCTCCTAATGGGACACAATCGCTGCCCCGCACTCCGTTTGCTAGCTTCAGTCCTCAACAGCTTCAAAGGCGCGAGGGAAGTCCCAGCTCTGTTTTCCTTCCGAGGGCTTCCCGGGTCCCTGCCATGGTACTTGAAGGCCGCTTCTCATTTATATGGTTGACCACTTCTTGCTTTTCACTGCACATGAACTTGCTAGAGGTCTGGCGTGGCTGGGTCAGAAGCCTCTATTTGCCTGCCCGGGCTGTGTGAACTTGAGGGAGTTACCTCAATACGCTGAGCCTTTGCCCCCTCATCTGTCAAATGGGGGTGTTAAGATTAAGTGCTACGCATGTGACGTGCTTAAAACAATGCCTGGCTGTTTAGGCAAGGTTCTCCAGAGCCAATAGGACATAGAGACA
Source organism: Myotis lucifugus (assembly GCF_000147115.1). Taxonomy (NCBI): domain Eukaryota; kingdom Metazoa; phylum Chordata; class Mammalia; order Chiroptera; family Vespertilionidae; genus Myotis; species Myotis lucifugus. Next base: position 2,633,667 of record NW_005871154.1, read on the forward strand.
TAGAGAGAGAAAAAGATTTATTATGAGGGATTGACTCTCATCATAGTGATATGGAATTTTTGGACTGGAACCCGGATTCTTTGTCCGCCAGAATCGAAGAATGAATCCATGGACAGAAAGTGGTATAGCAAAGGTGGAGATTTATTGAAAAACAGATGGGGAGAGGGAAAGAGTCCCATAGAATGGACTCCCAAGTAGGGAGGGGGAAAGGGTCCCACTGAGTTCCTTTTCCCTATGGCTTATAAAGGCTGCAGATGCTGGTGCATTGATATTCCCTCTGATTGGTTACTATTCCCTTAGACTGGTTACTATAGTAACTCCTGGGCTCAAAGGTTGAACCTGACATGGGACATAGGAGGTTCTCCCCCCTCTTTCCTTATTGTTTTTCTATTCCCTTTGGGCTTTCTTCCTCTCCATCTGGATGAAGGGCTTCCTTCTCTTTATTCTGTAAATACAGACCTTTTGCTGTTCCCACCTCCTCATTCTATGAAAATGTACCTGTTGCAGCTTTCCAGCTCCCTCATTCTATGGAAATATACCTTCTGCTGCTCTGTAGCCCTGTGCTTCCTCCATGGTCCCCCTAATTTCCAAGATTTCTAATATTTCCTAAACCTGTCCTATCTCACCCCTAAAATTCCTGTTTCAATAGTGTGTCTGAGAAGTCCCATGATCTGTTGTCTGCAAGCTGGAGGCCCCAAGATCCAGGAGCGCTGATGTCTGAGGGCAGGAGGAGGCAAGGTCCCAGCTGAAGCAGAGAACTGTCACCCTCCGCTGCCTTTCTGTGCTATGAAGAACTTGGATGAATTGGCTGATGCCCACACCTTTGGCGAGGGACATCTTTGCTCAGTCTACCAATCCAAACGTTAATCTCTTTGCTCTTTCCATGACAGCCTGGCAGCCCTGCACTCAGTTGGGGAGACAAAACAGCCTCCCAGACACACCCAGAAACAATGTTTTGCAAGCTCCCTGGGCATCCCTTAACCCTGTCGCGTTGACACTTAAAATGAACCATATATTGGCCACAGGTGATGTTAAAGGTGAGTTGCCTTATGTCGCACTCCTTTAAGCAGGCTGAGTCAACAAGGATTTTTCAGTCTAAATGATAACTCTGAGATGGTTGTCTCCTTACAAAGCATATTGCCTAAGATGGCCTGTCCTGTCTCTCCCAGAAAAGTCCCTGCCATGGGAAAATCCTGCCTTGTTAGGGCCGAGTGACCTGCCTGCTTTTATTGCCCTGACTGCAGAATTTCTGGCCACCAGTCCTCAAACTCTGGACATCCCCACCCACTGTTCTCATCAGCAAGTCATATCAGGACTTGCTGAGTCTGCTCTCCGGCAGTTGTGGAGATGGAAGGCTCTGGGGGACACTCCCTGGACACAAAGAGGTATTCACCATGTCCTCAGCTGGCAAGAGGGTGTCCACGTTCTTGCATTATCATAATTATTGTTATTAGCACTATAGTAACAAACAGGTCCACCCCTAAACCCAAATAGTTCAGAGCACTTTTACAAGAAACAAGAGAATTCTCTAACAAAATAAGAAAACTAACATTGCTATAATGCGATCAATTACAGGCCTTATTCACATTTCGCCCATGGCCCTGACAATGTCCATTATGACTCCCCTGCTTCCCCCATGGGGAGGCGCCAGTCCAGGGTTATGCACCGCATTAGTTGTTACTTCTTTCGTCTCCTTTAATCTGGAGTTTGCACAGAGCTGACGCTCAGTTCCTTTGTTCTTTCCACTAGAGCCCGGCCGCCCTGCGCTCAGTCAGGGAGAAGGAACTCAGGACATCAATCTTCCTGGGCAGCACCCTCCCCAGTACTGCTCTGGGCCTCTAGTCAGGTGCTGGACTCACGCCAGTGCCTGGGAGGTGTCTGCATGGCCAGGGCATCCTGTACCAGAGCTAAGAAAAGTAAATGATGTCTTTGCCTTACCTATTTGAGAACAAAGCCTTATCTTAGCAGCTCATTTCTTTAGTTTTGGCAAAAAAAATATGCTGCCTCTGAGGGCTGCACAGTGCCAAAATCAAACTTTTCAAAATGGTTCTCTCCCTCCCTCCCTGTTTTCCTCCCTCCTCCCTCCCTCCCTGTTTCCTCCCTCCTCCCTCCCTCCCTGTTTCCTCCCTCCTCCCTCCCTCCCTCTCTCATGGTCTCTCTCTCTCTCTCTCTCTCTCTCTCTCTTTCTCTCCTGTCCCTCCTTCTCCCTCCCTCCCTTATTCCCTTCCGCTCTCCTTTCTTTCAATTCTCTGAGCTCAAAGGTCATCTTATAGAGATCTTTCCTGAAGGGTAAACCCGTGGTTCTCCAACCTGAGAAGCCACAGCCAGGCTGGCTCACCAGGCAGGGCTCCCTCTCGATGCAGAACCCAGGCTCCCACTTTGGGTAGCTGCTACAAACACATTAAATGCACATAGCAAGCGTGTACGTTTTTAGATGTCTTTTTATAATTCTGCTTTTGAAATTATTTGTTTACATTACTTATTTCCTTTAGGTTCTGGGAAATCTTTGTGCATTCTCTGGAAATCCTGTGACATGAGGCAATCTAACCTTAAATCGTCTTCAAACATAATGAAAATGTCAGCAAATAATAAAGGAAAAGGTTAATAAATCTGATTTAGAAAAGTCAGTCTATTACGTTTTAGAGATATTTAGATTGGTAGTCTTCTTGGTTTTGTAAATTCTCTACCGTATTTTAGAACGTTGCGTTTTGTGTCTGTCAAAGGTTTGCACAGTTCCTGAAAAGACTGGGGCCTGGCACTGTACCCATGGGCTCAATGGGTAGCACGACCCAGGCCACATTGAGTGCCACCTGTGTGACCACTAGCTGTGTGTCCCCGGATGAGTCATTCAGCACTTCTCGGCTTCAATGTTCTCATCTCAAACTGGGATAAAAATACCACAAAGAAATGATTTCCATGAGATAACACATGTGCCTGGGAAGTATTAGGCCAGTAGTATATAGCAGCTATTATGAGTCATTACTAAAAGTATGGGCAACACGGAGTTATATTGTGCCTTATATGAGGTCAAGTACGTGAAAACGTTCGGCAAACTACAATGTGCCCGGGGAAAATGTTGTGGGTTTTCATTATCCTCACACAGATGTGACTGTGCCACTTCCCTGATCAGACAGCTGCAGGGAGTCCCTGCTTTCCACACAATCAGCCCAAGCAGGCCTAAGGGGCTGATGGTCTTTTGCAGGCTGGCCACACCCCCATGGGGTGAGGGTCCCCGCTGCGGGTCATGGCTGGCCTGGGCGAGGGGCTGAGGGCCCTTTGGGGGTGGTTTGCAGGCCGGCCAAGCCCCTGGCTTTGTCTGGAAGGACATCCGGAAGGTCTCCGGAAGGTCTCCCGGTCTAATTAGCATATTACTCTTTTATTAGTATAGATGACCTGCGATTTGATCTAGTGCTTTCCAGCCTCCAGTCTTGTCTCTCTCTGATCAGTGCTCTACAGTGACATTTCCAAAAACAAACAGGATCACGTCCTTCACCTGCTTAAGGCTCGTTCGTGTAGAGTCCTGGCTCTCACCCTGCTCCACGAGGCCCGGATGTTCTGGCTGCGCCTGCCCGAGGCCCCACCTAACATCACCGCCCACCCACCTGCCGCTCTGCACTTCCATTAAAATTCTCCACGTTCCTTAAATACATGACACTCTCCTCACCTCTGGAGTTTCACGTTGGCTGTTCATGCTGTTTGCTCTGCTCGGAGCACTCCCTGCGGGCCCGGCCACCCCCTTCCTCTGGATCTCAGCCTTGAGGTCCCACCCTCACCCCTACATTAGAGTAAAGCTAACATTTAACATTACTACACTCATCAGACATACTGAGACTGTGTGTGGGAGGGTGGTCTCTGATGGTGAGTGATGTGGAGCAGGGCACTTGTCCTTTTGTGTCCCATGTTGTATCTATGGGACCCAGAATGGGGCCAGCTCTATATTCACCCATCCATCCACCCAGCAATCCAGGCAACAAAATATTTATTGAGCACCTGCTACATAGTGCTAAATAGTGACTAATGGTGCCAATCCACCTTGGAGATTGGAGATGGGGGGCGGGGGGAGGTATTCTGCACCATAAAATGTTTATTTAGCATCAAAATATGTGACTTTCTTTTAATATAGTTTGCCTTATAAACCACATGATTTGTCTAAACTTTGTAAAAGTTTATGAAGGAAGAACCCACGCCCTGAATAAGGTTTGTCCCGACCCCGCTGTGGGACCGGGTGTAGGGTAGAGGCTAAAGCACAGTGTCGCCGTGGGAGGGCTGGGTTCAGCTCCATGTCCAACCACTGGGCTGAGCAGCCTGGAGCAAGCAATTTAACCTCTTTAGCCCCCAGTTCTTTCACCGGTAAAATGTGTCTAATGGCGACTGCGTTATTGGCCTCACGGGGCTTTTGAGGGATTCATGAGATCATGAATATGTGTTTTATGAACTGTGAAGAGCAATATGTGGTTGTAAGAAAATACGATTATGAAGGTGATGACCAGGGCCATTCTGGGAGGGGAGCAAAAGAGGTGTCAAATTGTAAAGCACTCTATAAATCCAGATTCCAGATTAAGAAAAATGATGAACAGACAGGCCGGAAGAAGCATTTTGGGGAATAAAGAGTGATAGGCACATAGCACCCTCCTCCGTTTCAGTAAACACGCAGATGACCTGGACATGAGAGGACAAGTCCAGGACATCATTTATGATTTAACAGCCTTCCTGTCATCTCCTAAAGCAAATATTTATACTTCAGAGTCAGTGACGTCACCGAGCCGTTACTCCCTGGAGGAATTCAGGCCACCCTTCATGGAGACCGAAGAGAGACCTGTGCTTTTTCCTGTTTTGGAAATTCGCTGGTCCTGCCGGTCTCTTTGCGGAGTTGTTCTGTTCGTGCAGATATGGAGCCATAACTCGGTCCCATTTGCACGTGCCCACGGAGGGAAGCGATGGCTCCCACTATCCCACACGGCCAAGGCTCAGAAAGATAGGCTCATGGGTTGGCAGTACTTTGTAATACAGAGCAGCTCAAGGAGCCACAGCAATCGAATCAACACCCTGGCAGGACTGGTAAGCGTCTGTCTAGTTCACTGCTCATCCTGGGCACCCACTCAGATTCGATGTGGGAGGTGAGAGGAGAGATAGGTAGAAGAAGGTGTTCATTAAATCACAACAGAGTGAATAATCTAGGCACCTCTAAACCAGGGTCAGGTAGCCACACGTGGTCCTTTGCCATTGTTCACTGGGTATTGTGGGCTGAGGAACTCCAGAGAAAAGAGCAAGTTCCATCACCGTTTCAGAGCTCAAAGGCCCTGCCCCACTTTCCCAATCCCCCCTCCCTTCTCCTGAGCAGGGCCCTCTGTTACCTTCCACCTGTCTTCCCAAAACCCCCTGCTTTGAATTCTCCATCTAATCTTCCTGAGCGAGCTTTGCTCCATTACAATGAATCACAGAGTGTGGAAGCATGAACAGATGTGATCATCACTAAACATACTCTTTTGCAATGATCTAGTTATGAACTGACCTCCTTTGCCCTCCTGTGAGCTCCGTGAGGACACCACATCGTCTTCTCTATCCGGGTACCTTTGCTTCTAGCTAGCTTCTGGAACCAAGTAAGTACTCAGGAGGTGGTTGCGCAATTTAATCAGAAATCATTGAGCCTGCCCCTCTCGCGGAAGTGCAGAAAGTGAGGTGCAGGGTGGGAGTGGAGCCCACGTCTCCTGTCTCAGTCCAGGGCTCAGGCCACTCACTCGGGAGGTATTGTGCAGGAAAGAAAGAACAGAGTTCAAGTCCTGGTTTCACTACTAATTAGCAATGTCGCCTTGGGTTAGTTAATTAGTTAACTTCTCAGACCTTCAGTTCTGTAAAATAGGATTAACTATACCTATTTTTCAGGGTGTTTTCACAGATTTGAAATACTATATTAAAAGAGATAGGCACTGAGTTAATTGTAGGTATAATCATTATTATTACCCTTTCCCTCCACATTTGTGTGCAGTTGCTAGGGAGGCCCTCCTGGCTCTTCTAGAGCAGCAATTTGTCCCATCTGCTGAAAGGGTCTCCTGCACCATCAGCCTGGTCAGATCCAGACCCAAGATGATCCAGCCCAAGGTGCTTGACTCCTGGAGGCAGAAGATGACAGGATCCTGTGGCCAGCACAGACCCTAAATTTACACTCCCTGACTCACCTTTGTGGTCTCAGCCTCGTTCTGGCCAATGACCTAAGTTTCCATCCCAGTCCCAACATCTTGGAACTGCGAGGTAGAAGGAAATGGATTTCATGTATTCCCACCTGGCCCACACTGCAGAGATCCCTGACACTAAGTCCTAAATTTCCTACAAAATACTTCTACTGACAGAGCACCCCAGCCCACCCACTCTCTGCTTCCGGAGGCAGCCCATTCCCTTCCTGTTCAGCACCAATTAAAACTAGGGTCTTCCTTTCATTGAGTGAAAACATCGCCCTTATAAGTCCATCCATTGGTCCTGGTTCTGTTTTCTATAACAACATAGAACATGGTAGTCCCCCTTCAATAGGACACATAAGTCCCTAAAAGATGGTAGTCATTTCTCCCCTAAGTTATCTGTTTGGGATGAGAAATTGCCATGTAAGCTTTACAAGAGCACACTTCTTTTGGTTTCATCTAAATAAGTGCCTTGCATATCATAGTTGCTCAATAAATATTTTCTGAATGAATGGACCCCTATAATGTGCTGGACAATTCACGGGTCACTATATCCATTATTACTAACTAGAGACCCGGTGCACGAATATGTGCACATTGAAAGGAAATTAATTAGAAGAAATATTTTAATATCACTATTTGCCCTTACTCTATAATAGAAGTGTCAACCAAATTCATGATCGACAATGACAGATGGAAACATATGCGTGTGATTGGCTCCAGCGAAAGTTTTATATATATAGATAAACTTGCTTAATTAGACCTGCTTTCTGATGTAGCTAAACTTTTTCCAGCCCAGTGAAGCACCCCAACTTCTCTTTTGGGTAATTGTTGGCAACACAGCAGTAAATATCAACACGAAGCAGATTATTATTGTAGATCATGCAGGGAGAACAAAGGGTAAAATATTTAACTGCAGCAGTGTTTGACTATATTCTGCACAGTGAGAAAATCTGAAGTCATTTTCAAGATCCACCATTTCTTACTTCCTTTCAGTCGGGTCAAGTTTCTAAACTTTCTAAATCTCCGTTTTCCAGCTAATGAAAAGAAAATCGGATTCTACTGAGTCTCCTATCTACCTACTCCAGGACTTCTGTGAGGATCAAGTGAGATGAGGTACATGAAAACGCTTCACAGACATTTGGTTAAACTGTGAAATGTTTGCACCTGGCTATAAAGCAAGTCATGTTCCTGGGCTGAAGAAACTCCAAGGAGGCTAGTCACTAGGGAGAGGAAGCCAGGTGTTGCTACATGATGTCATTACCCAGCGCCCACAGCCACTGGTTTGGTCTGTGGACCGCATTTTGTGCCATGGGGTTTTGGCAGTGTCAGCTGCGATTTGGTGGGCTGTCGCTCTGGGGTGGTGGCAAGGCCTGTGTCCCACTTGGGGGAAGCTGAGTGTTGCTTTGTGGGTGCCAGGTACGCAGTGCCGTTTCTCTGTAAATGTCCACTGCAGGTCACGGCAGCTCTTGCGTTGAGTGCCTGCCCCCTGGTGGTCAATGCACATCATAGCGACTGGTCAGATAGTCGGACACTTAGTATATTAGCCTTTTATATATATATATAGATTCTCACAACAACATGCTGGAAAGAAATCACTAGTCCCATCGTATAGACATTATTTTGCACTTAAATAAGGATCCTTTCTTCATTCATCTTCATTTCACCTGTGATATCAATTGTTTATTTATTTATTTATTATTAATTCTCATCCAAGGATATTTTCCCACTGATTTTTAGAGGGGGAGGGGAAACACAGAGAGAGAAACATCGATATGAGAGAGACACATCAATTGGTTGCCTCCCGCATACATCCTGACCAGGGCCAGGGATCAAGTCTGCAACAAGGCATGTGCCCTTGGCCAGAATCGAACCAGGGACCCTTCACTCTGCAGGCTGACACTCTATCCACTGAACCAAACCAGCTAGAGCTCAGTCCTCCTTTTAAAATTCAGATAAAAGCAAGTGTTTGTTTGTTAATCTTTTAATAAAACTATTTTACTTAAAACAATTTTATTGGTACTTTTACTTTTCGGATCGAGCCAAATATTGGCTTTTTGTTTATTAAAAAAGGTTGTTTGGAGCCATGATGTGTGTTGCACTGAGTTCCTTGGTTCTGGTCTAAGGGGCAGGGAGCCCAGCATTCTGCAAGGGCCAGGTCCATGCGCTGGCTGGGCCTTTCCCGGGCTTTCGGCCGAACCTCAGAGGTTTCCCCCTATTTGAATGATGCTCAAGTGGCTGGGCCAGCAAGTCACAGCCCCAGCTGCCCACAAGGAGCCAAGAAGCCTGGGGCTGACTGAGGCCTCTGAGCAGTGGCTTGTTTGTGTGGGTGAGAGTATGGGCTCCCACACAGCAGCATCCAACAGGCCTCACTGGCATTTTCATGGCACAGAGTCGCCTGTAAGTCATCGCTCTGTCCCTAGATTACCTGGCACCATTCCAGTGGGATATTGACAAAGGAAAGTGAGAGGTGAACAAGCAACAACACGGTACCAGAGGACAAAGGGGAAAAGCAAGCACACAAACTTGAAGGAAAGACTTCATGGCCATCGTCCAGAACGTGTCTTGATCACCACTGAATGTCTGGGCCGATTTGCACATGGTTCACTTTTCACTTGAAGATGCTGTGTTTGAAAAACAAATAACCAAACCAACCAGGAGTTACCTTTGAGAACCCAAGAAATAGTCATAACTTAAATATACCAGGAGGGGGCGATCCAAGCATGTGCAAAGGTCAGCACAGTTAGCAAAGGCAAGTTCACATGGGGAGAGATTTTTTTTTACAGTATACTTTTCAAAACTTGAAGAAATCTGAGATCATTTAGTCTGAATCTGCAGGCCAAGGTATTTGAAACTGTCGTTTAATTTGGGGAGTTATTTTTTGACTGAGAGAGAAAAAGGCTCCCTCAATGGTCCAAGACACTTATCAAAATAAGCTTTGTTCAGAATTATGTTATCATGAGAAACAACAAAATTATAATGACAGTGTATCTTATACACTTAGATCCCTTCCGCAAGCATTTGAGAAACATCTGAACGTTGGCCACTTTTAAATAGATTTTCATTAAGGACATACATTTCATATGAAAAGAGTGTGAAGAAAATTGAGTACTCATTAGCATATAAATGAACAGAGTCCTGCATGATCTGTGTTATACTTGTACCGAGGTTAGGAGTTCTTAGGTATGTCATGCATCTTTGCAGTTACGTGCTCATATGTTTCCTAGTGCGTCTTCTTTCCATATGCTAACCAGTTGCTCACAGGGATTAAATCGAAGCTTCATCAAGGATCAAACCTCTCTTGCTCTGTGCAGCATACCCTGCTTGCCCCCTCCCCCAACCAGGACGTGTGGTTAGTTGCTGCATTCTCAGTGGTCCCCTGATCCCTTGCTATAAGTAGAACCGGAGCAAGAAGAACTCTGGAAGCAGACTGCTAGGATAGGAATCCCAATTTAGCGGTGTGTTTTTTTTTTTCAAGTTGCTTAACTTCTATGTGCCTCAATTTCCCCATCTCTAAAATGGGGATAAAATCAATGCCTACTTCATAGGTTTGTAGTGAGAAGTAAGTGAATAATATATGTAAAGTACTTAGATAAGTGTCTCGCATGTAGCAGGTACTCAATAAATGCTTGTTTATTTTATGAATGCCTCAACCAATGTAAAGTCTTGATAAGAACAGATTCACAAGGAAATCGCAGAATCCTTGGATGGGTTTTTATTGGCTATAAAAAGTCAGTGGGCCAGTGGCAAACAGGTGAGTTGACTAGCGACACCCTCTACAAAAGAAACTAATTGGTGTCAGGTCCATCAGACAAGCCTCTCTGTCCCTCTTCTAGAATGTGGTGACAATCAGTGAGCCAGAAATATGGAGCACTTCAATAAAAGTGTAGAGCTTTGTCTCAAAAATGCCAGCCAGCCACTAGAAGAGTGCTACCTGTAGTCACAGAATCTCTTGCTTTGTTTTTCATCTTTTCACTTGTAACAGAAAGAGCTTAAAAATGGCCAAATCACTAACTTGACTCTCTAGACAGATCGATAATGTTTCAAAGAAAATATTTTTAAAATGGCATCTAAGAAATACTATATAAAGGAGTTACGGGGCTCCAGAGTTAAGAAAAGAATGACCCAATACACACTATAAATGAAAAGAAAATATGCAGGGAGACAGAAACTCACAGTAGGAAGATAATTTTAAAAATCAAATCAGACTTTCTTATTCCAAAAACTGATATTTTCAAGCAAAAGTGGGCCATTTGAAAAAATATGGACTGAAAAGAAATCTGATCACAAATGTTAGTATCCAGATTTAGAGACTCAAATGTGATCATTACATGTTTTATCCTTTCACACAGTGGATATTATAATTTTATTTTTATTGATTGATCTTAGAGAGAGAGACACAGTGAGAGAGAAACATGGATTTTTTGTTTCACTTATTTATGTATTCATTGATTGATTCTTGTATGTGCTCTGTGAATAATATATGTAAAGTACTTAGATAAGTGTCTCGCATGTAGCAGGTACTCAATAAATGCTTGTTTATTCGAAATATCGAACCCGCAATCTTGACATATAGGGATGATACTCTATCCCACTGAGCTACCCTGCCAGGGCTCACACAATGGGTATTATAAATAACTAGAGGCCCAGTGCATGAATTCGTGCACTGGTGGGGTCCCTTGGCGTGGCCTGCGGGAATCGGGCTGAAACTGGCAGTCCAATGCTGACAGCTGCTCCTGCCTGCCGCTCTTGCTCATTCCAGCCCTGCTGTGCCTGCCACCACCACTGCTCAGTAGGTTTACTGCTGCTCTGCTGCAGTCTCTAGACTGCGGTGGCCAGCCATGAGCCCTGTGTCTGGCACCCGTTGGTCAGCTGAGCAACACTCCCACTGTGGGAGCGCACTGACCACCAGGGGACAGCTCCTGCGTTGAGCATCTGCCCCCTGGTGGTCAGTGATCATCAGAGCAACCATTCGACCGGTCATTTGGTCATTTGGTCAACCAGTCACTTAGGCTTTTATATATAGAGATTGGAATTTTAAGTAAAAAAATTTTTTCCAGATAAATGTCCATAGCATTTTCCCATTTTTGAAATCTCAGGTGAATGGAAATGAAGATAATGTGGGATATTAAACAGCTTGAAGAACTTAAAGAGGCATAAAGGAGCTGATCAGTAAAAATATAATGAAGGAATTGAATGCATTCTTCCTGATATATTATAGTCAATTAACAAACACATTTTTTCCCATGAGAATAAAAAACTGGTGGCATTTCTGTGGGATCATCCAGCTCTGTGTTTGGCTGGTCTGGCAGATATCCTGCAGTAGTTAAACGTGTCACTTTTAAAGGACAACGTCCTTATGTCTAAGAATGACTTACCCATGGAGGATATTAGTCATGCTTCAGTTATATTTACCAAACATGGCATTTCCCATCAGGGAACTGGATGTAGAGCAAGGATTACTAAATCCCAGAAAATAAATGCACTGACCAGGCAGGACAATCTAACTCAAAGATTTATTAAAATGTGAGGGGAACATTGAATTAGTTCAATTTACAAAGTGGCAACTCCACTTCACTGACGCCCAGACAGACGTGGAGAGAGGGTAATTACAGAGCCTTACCACCTGGGAGACAGAGCAAGAGTCATGACCACAGTGACCTCACAAGGAGAAGACACAGGGAGATCTCAAGCACTGGGCTGTGTCCCATTTGTTCCTGCAGCTCTGGTATGAGCACAGTAACTGGCACCGTGGACTTGTTGCTGAATGAATGATTGAATAATTGCAGAGATGGGGAAGGGCACCCCAGGCTGAGGAGGAGAGCTTAGTAGTAGGAGAGGCTTGAAAACACAGATACAATCAGTACAACTTCCTGGAAGCCCGGTTGTATGACTGGGTGGCAATAGGGGATGAACCTGACCACCATATTGGGGGGTGGTGAATCCCAGGCTAAAAAACTAAGCTTTATCCTCTAGTGGTCAGAGTCTAGTCAGCAGGACACATAGGGGAGTGACCTTGGACAGTTGTCGGTGAGCTGGGACACTCAGGATGCAGTTTGGAGTCTGCTATGATAGTCTATAGGACAGAGGCTAAGGGCCAGAATCAGGCCCGTGGAGAGAAGGGCATGGACAGCGCAGACATCTAAGGGACACATTGCTCGATTACATGTGAGATGTGGGAGAGGAAAGCCTCTCTGGGCCACAGGCTAACTCATAACAGACATCCATTTGTTTTCCCAGCAAATATTTTCTGTGCTAGACCGAGGGCCAGACCATGGAAGATGCTTTTACAAGGCTCAGGGTCTAGTGAGAGAGACAGACACACATAAAACAACAGCAGTGCAATGCATGCTGGAATGGAATGGAATGGAATGGAATGGAATGGAATGGAATGGAATGGAATGGAATGGAACAGAACGGAATGGGTACAAGTCATCACAAGAGTTTTATTCTGGAATATATTTGAACACAAGAAATATCCAAGACCAAGAAATGCTATGATACAGGCTGTGTAAAGCTACTAGGGTTATTTGTTCAATCATTCAGTTAGAAACATTATGTATTGAGAACCTATGTGCCAGGCACTGCTCTAAGTATGTGGATACAACAGACAAAAATCCCTGCCCACACGAAATCACATTTTAGTGGCGGAGAAGGACGACAAGAGAAATAAATATAATATGGGATATGTGAGAGTGATTAGTGCTGAGCCGAGACAATAAATCGGGGAAGGGAAGGAAGAACCCTCCAAGGGCTGGATATTTAGAGAAGACGTCCAGGGAAGGCCTCTGAAGAAGACAGAGCTGTGGACGGCAAGGCCGAGCCACTGTTCCCACGGCTGCTTCTTCAGCTCCAGCCACTTGCTCTGTTTATTTCATTTTCTGAGATTCTCCTCATTCTCTCCAATGCAAACACTTCAGTCTTGATTCATTGGACTGGAACTCGCTAGTTCTCAGAACTGTCCTGGCTCTTTATGGAAGAGAGAGCCCTGGTCCTGTTAGAGTCTGAAGACATGGGGGCAGTGATAAATCAAGACTAAGAGAGCACTCGGTATTTTTACACACTCAATACACACACACACACACACACACACACACAAATACCACACTGAAGAGTCATGGTGCACTTTCTGCCCTCAGGAAACATCAGCTGGACAGGAGGGGATGGCCATGTGCCTCCCTGCATCCACGTTTTCATGGCCCTTAGAAGCCAGGACTCCCCCAGGAAGGGTGTGGCCCTGGATCCTTATACTTCCTGTTGGCAGAGCTGTACCAGGCTCACAGGAGGATTCAGTTTATCAAGCAACCAGTCCTGCAGACAGGGACGGAGCAGAGCCTGTGCTGAGCAGTGGGAGCACAGAGAGGCACAGGTGAGCTTCTGCTTGGAGGACTAGGTGATGCCTCCTGGTCTCCTGCTCCCCACCCGCCTTGCCCACTGTACCCAGAGGGCCATTTCTAACACAGCCTATCACGCCACCTGATCTTGTCTTGCCCTTTGCCCTCCCTTTCCCACACTTGGCTTCAAACTTTTTCCTCTTGGCTTGTGGGAGGCCACACTTCCTGGTTTTCCTGACCTCATGGGCAGCTGCTTCCCAGTCTCTTTGCTGCCTCCTCCTCTTCTTCTGCTATGAACCCCACCTCTAACGTTGGTGGACCAGGATGCTGTCCTCAGCCCTCTTCTCAACCTTATTCTCCTCATTCCCTCCCAAGTGATACTATCTTACTCTGGGACTTCAAATGCTATCTACGTGCTGATCCAAGATCTTTCAACTGAATGTTACAACTGGAGATCCTCACTGCACAACTGGGGTATTTACCTCACATCTCCACCTGGGTGTCTATTAGACATTTCAAACCTAACGTGACAAACACAAAAATTCTTGATTTTCCTTAATTGTTATTTATTTATTAATTTGAGAGAGAGAAACATAGATTCGTTGTTCCACTTATTTACGCATTCGTTGGTTGATTCTTTTTAATATATATAATCTTTTAATTGATTTCAGAGAGGGAGAAAGAGATAGAAACATCAATGATGACAGAGTTTCATTGATCGGCTGCCTCCTACACCTCCTGTACTGGGCACCAAGCCCACAATCCGGGCATGTGCACTGACCAGAAATCGAACCGTGACTTTCTGGTTCATAGGTTGATGCTCAACTACTGAGCAACACCAGCCAGGCCTTCAGTTAATTCTTGTATGTGCCTTGACCAGGGATCGAAACTTGAAGTACCAGGATGATGCTCTAACCAACTGAGCTATCTGGCCAGGGCTTCTTGATTTTTTATTCTCCCCAATCCTCTTTCCCATCTCAGAAATTGTCACCTAAACTCTACCTGCATGCTCAGGCCCCAAACTTAAGTGTCACTCTTTTTCTCTTTTTAAAAAATTGAGATATAATTGACATATCAGTTTCAGGTGTATAACATAATGATTGGATATTTGTATATATTGCAAAATGATCACCGCAAGTCTTGTTAACACCTGTCACCCTTCAGTTACAACTTTTTTTTTCTTGTGATGAGAACCTTTAAGATTTTTAGCAACTTCTAAATATACAATACAGTATTATTAACTATCATCACCATACTCTGCGTTACATCCCAGGGGCTTATTTTATATATTTATAACTTTTTAACCCCTTTGCCTATTTCACCTTTTGAACAGACAAAATTTGATCTTGCCAGGGCTCTTGTACTCCAGATCCCTCAGCCTGGGGCATTTTCCCCAAAATCCTCAATGGGCAACTCACAGTCAGGTGTAGCAAGCCTGTGAGGTCCCAGTGGGTAATGCCAGCATGGAAGGAATGGCTAGGCTTGGGGTATTTTACTGTTTCACCACCAGAGAGGACTGTCTACCAGACAAGGGTGCCCAACAGCAGGAGGCAGAGGGTTATATCACCAGAGGTGAGAGCTAAGGGGGATGGAAGAGCTGGTATTATCTGAGACGTAGTAACCACTGAGAAACGACACAGATGTTTGCCCTTTCTCTCTTCCTCTGCTCTACCCCAGCCCACTGGAGGAGCTGGAACCCAGAAAAGAGAGGATCTTTGAATCAAATCGGAGGATTGTTTTAAAGTAACCCACATTGAGATGTATTCCCCAAAAAGAACCAGGTAACTATGGAATCAGTCTGCCCAACTCCAAGACCACCATCGCCTCACACCAGTCTGCTGCCCTAGCTCCCAGTCTTGTTTACTCCCTTCTCTGGTTTATCTCCTTCTCTGGGAAACAGCGGGCTAAAAACAGATGTGTGTTCATCTGCTAGAAATGGTTGTGTTTACCACCCATGGACTCTAGACTTCACCCCATGAAAAGGAATTTTTAAGTTTCCTTCCCTTATCAGAGGCCCTCAGAATGCTGATCCAGGTGGAGAAGGCATGCAGTAGGAACGATAAAAACCGGAGATGAGGCACACTGTTAGCTGCAGCCCTATGGTTGCTCCTGGATTAACAAGGAGGACTGTCAGTCTGCATTCCATAAAGTGCTCTGAAGGGTTTACCAATTAAGGCGACCAGACATGCTTCATTTCCCGGGACATACCTGGTGCACACCTGCTGTCCTAGCCTTTTTAGGAATAGAATTCCCCTTCAGTCAGTCTCAAAAGAATTCCACTCTAGATGATAAATTAAATGGCCATGCTACCAAGTATCCATGGAAATCAATTAATGGAGGCAATTTCCAGGCATCCTGGAGCTGGTTCATGGCAAGGACTAAGGAAAGGGCAGACATGAACAGTGAGACTCAGGCCAATCAAGAAGGAAGGTGCAGGAGCTGTCCACTAGGCTCTCTGGCCTGGAGCTGACTGCCCTCAGAGAGGAAGTGCTGAGCACAGCTGTCAGAACCGCTCTGGACACCCTGGGTGGCTGTCATTTACATGTTAGCACATGGCGGTTAGAGCATCATTACTCCAGTGCAGGCTTGTCATCCTCAAAAGTTCTGAACCGAAGACTCCTCTAGGTGTCAGAGAGAGGCCACTACCTTAAATATTGACCCAGGTGACGCTGGGGGCTTTGCCCTCTATGGGGCAGGTAGATGAGTCACACATAGTGAAGGGCATGATCCCCATGTCCCCACTTACTCTCCAGGGTGTTTTTGTTTTTTGTTTTTAAATCTATTTCCGGTCCAAAAAAAGTAATGAAAGAATATACACACAAATCTGCCATAGACTGGCTTATATTTCTATATATATATATACACACACACACATATACACACACACACACACACACACACACACACACAAATATATACAATACAGTATTATTAACTGTATTGGGGAGGGACTACTTCCTTTATAAAGTTCAAAATTCCAAATAAAGTCTATGAAAAATATGTGCCCCAAATTCTGCCACCACCTTCTGATACTCAGCAACAAATGATTTTCAAGTTTCTTCTCTGCCGTTTCATCTAAACACTTTCAAATCTGGATACGAGGTTCTGGTTAAACCCAAAAGGCACTGACACCTGACAGCACTTTGAGCTCATCAGACTTTGTGCACCTTGACCCAAAGGCTGTCACAGCAATCCCCAAAATGTATTTATTAGAACACTAAATAGCTCATAAGGAGAACACAAGGCTGTGGTGATAAAAGATGTTTATTGAAATGCAGATATTAAATCATTAACATGCCTCCAGTACAGGACTTCTTAGAGCTTTTCATGTGCAAACAAGCATGTGAATCCCTGATAAAGGGGGGCTACTGAGGGGCATCTCCCTCCTCCTTGGTGACGGTGCCCTCTTTATTTTTGGTAGAAAATGTGGAGGGATGAGTGGTTAAGGCATACACTTTAGGAAACATTCTACTCATCTTACTGGGAATATATGCTTAGGGTGTATAATAAATACACCAATAATCTTAATATCATGAGTCCTTTTTTTATTTCAACTTCCATGATAGTGTAATACAATGCTTCCTTCTATTACCACTGAAAAGATGGACACGTTGAATGATTTTACCATCTTGAGGTACGCTGCCTGGAGAACATGGTACAATTCTTTAGTGAAGTTACATCTATTTGAGCACTAGACATTGATGCTATTTTGGCTTTGTGCCACTGCCTCTCCTTGCTGAGGAAAGTTTAACCTTTGCACAAGAACGACATGAAGAAATGAAGCTGTATTTATTGATTTTTTTTTAAAAAAAATCAGTTCTGATCTAGGTGTTCAGTGAACACCTCTTTACTCCAAGCAAAAGCAAAACCAAACAAAACCCCCAAATACCAGACATAGAGATGGAGACCGCTCTTCTTCCTCAGGCTAGATTCTTGCTAGATTCCAAAGCAAATTGTTCTCAGAAGATTCCTGGTGGCCCTGTGCCTCTTTGCTATGCATAGTATTTTTTTTTAATCCTCATCCAAGGATATTTTTCCATTGATTTTTTAGAAAGAGTGGAAAAGAGAGGGAAAGACAGAGAGAAATATCGATGTGAGAGAAACACATTGATTGGTTGCCTCCTGCATGAGCCCTGACGAGGGCCCAGGCCAGGGAGGAGCCTGCAACAAAGATATGTGCCCTTGACTGGAATTGAACCTGGGACCCTTTGGTCCGCTGGCCGACTCTCTATCCACTGAGCCAAACCGGCAAGGATGCTATGCATAGTATTTCTTATGAGATTTAAAGAAAGCACTATGGTTGAACATTTCTTGAGTGCCTTAGCAGGATTATCCTTCTGAAAAGTTCAAGAGACACACAAGCCAAGCCACCTGGGGGAGGTTTAAGCATCAGTATTGTATTTGGATGTCCTCACAAATAGTCAGAAGGCGACTGAAGTTACCCGGGGAGCGAGAACAGCAAACATCTGCCTTGTGACCCATTTGTAATCCATTTAAAAAGAAGTGTTCAGGCTGAGAGGCAAAGAATGAAAACAGAAAATAAGTCAAACTCTTTCCTTTACCTACTGTGATTTTCCTATTGATAAAATGTTCATAAAGGCACTTATTGGAGTGATGATTCTGATCCATTTTGCCTTCTCCCACTTGCCATTGTTGCTACTGTACTTGATTATATGTGCCTGCAGCTTAGAGTATTCCAGTAAAACAGGCCCTTTTAAAGCAAGGGGGGAAAAAAGTCATGTTGTTTTTTCTTATAGCACCTTCCAAATATTTTTACTATAAAATAAGTAAAGTACAAGAGAAAAGTGTCCAAATGACACTCCCCGAAAGCACCCTGAAAAGTATGCGAAATAATTCTGATTAGGCCGTGTGACTGTGCCAGGCTCCAAACAAGTCCTCATTCTGCCGTGACATCTGCCGAGCAATGCATCCATTGTTCTCTGGAATTTAATTCATTTTCAATTACTCCATCCAAATGATAAAACATGAGATGTGCTACACTCCAGGGGGAAAATGCAATGATTGTAGTGTGACCACAACTGTTCGCTGGGAAGCAACACAGCCTGCTCGAATGAGGCCCCGATTCTTGTCTTCCGAAAAACAGCTAGTTCAAGAAATGTGAGTGAAATCCTGTTAAATCCTGGAAGTACTGGCATCAACCATCTAGCCGACTCTGGGGTGGGCCATATGCAAAGTCTTCCCCAAACATAGAGCAACAATCTTTGGAAGAGAAACTATTTCGAAGCTAAAAACACCTTGGGTACTGACTGACTGTAAGATATAATTTAATGTGTACTAACATCGTCAACAAATTATTTTACTGATCAAGGACTACTGTGCAGATGTTCCAAATCCAAAATATGGGAACTGCCTGTCTCAGACGTGCTGTGAAAGGTACCACACGTTGTACGCTGCTGGGAACACTGCCATCTGGAAACATTAGTGATTAGGAGTTTAAAGAACAAACAAAACAAAAATAAGATGACTCTCAGGAGAAAATACACACTATACACACATTAGAAATTATATCTCCTGTATGCCACCTATTTAATATAAACCTTTGCAACAAGTTCAGATGAAACAAAAATCAAAGTTCTCAAAAAGTGAAAGATTAACTTAATCGCTAAAGAGTCCCCATTGCCCCAAACATCAGTATGCTTTTTATGTCTATGCAAAAGTAGGCTTTCCAACTGCTCAAACGATATGACATGATACACAAACCAATTTTCAAATCATGATGCCAGTCATCTTGCAATTTTAAAAAATGGTGTAAAAGATATTATGACACATTACACACACACACACACACACACACACACCCCAATGACAACATGTGGCCTCTCCTAAAATAAGGACATGAAGACCTGTAAGTGCCGCAGGAAGGATGAACGTGTCACCCCTCCCTGCAATCCAGGTAGTTTCCTTTAATCCAATAGCAAATCTGGGCGTACTTGAGAGGCGTGATCCGCACAGCGACGTTGAAATCCTGTGGAGACCCATTCATGTCTACCCACTGGTGCCCTGAAAAGATGCCAATGATTTTTCGCTCCCACTTCTGCTGCTGTCTCTTCCACATCCTCACGTAGACCCCTGACCCACTGGCCCCGGGCTGGGCGTCACACTGCTGGTAGAGCAGGTCGTAGGTCTCATCTTTGACGTCGCAGAAGCGGTACACCAAGTTGCCCAGTCGGTCATTGTCATAACCAGAGAAGTGGATTCGGCCCCCCGGCAGCTGCTTGGCGGGAGGGCTCACCCCGATCTTCATGAACTTTCTCTTGTGGAGTTTTTTGAGTTCCAGGAGAGCATAGTCATAATCCATGCCAATGTCGTTGGCATTGCCCTTGATCCAACCTTTGGGCACATGGGTGCGTTTCACTCGGATCCACTGAAATTTCATCTTCTCGGGCACGGCTGCGCTGGAGTTCTTGGCCCCTCGACCATCTTTAACCTTGGGCTTCAGGAAGCCCACGCGGAGTTTCTGGGTTCCTTTCACGTAGGTTTTGCCATCGTGGATGCAGTGGGCAGCCGTGAGGACGTGCTTCTCCGACACCAGGGTGCCTGTGCAGCCTGTGGATAGCTTCACCGATGTCGAGAAGGGGTAGTTGAGCAGGAAGTCCTTCCCAAAAATGCTGAACCTGCTGTCGTAGCCGTAAATCTGCCGCTTCCTCCGGGACTTGCCTGAAGACTCGCTGCCACCACTGCTGAGGACATAAATGCCCACCTGGGTCTCTGTGCGGCTGCCGTTGGCATAGAGCGTTTCGTAAGACAGGTACTGCTTGACCTCTTCGTAAGTAGGCAGTGGGGTTCCCTTATGACACTGGGGTCCACATGAGGAGGACACTTCCAATTTGGCTTCGGCCCCGAAGTCTGGCTTGGCTAAGTGGAGAGTGGACTGGGGCAGGATGACGGGGAGGCGGTACGCAGGCCAGGTGGGTTTCCAGTGGGCTCCGGAGGGGCTCACCTGCCCGACAGCACAGAGGAGGAGGAGGAGCACGAGGAGGAGGAGGAGCCCTGGAATCCCCGCCATGCTGAGCACCACTCTCTGTGGGAACAAAGACAAGCGGGTCAGGAGGGCAAGGGGCCAAGTGCCTGTCATTGTTTCATATATATGTGTGTAGACTTCAGAGAGAAAGGGAGAGGGAGCGACAGAGAGAGAATCATTGATTAGCTGCCTTCTGCACGCTGCCCCACTGGGGATCGAGCCCACAACCGGGGCGTGTGCCCTAACCGGGAATCAAACCGAGATCTCCTGGTTCATTGGTCGACATTCAACCACTGAGCCATGCCAGCTGGACTGTCATTGTTTCTAAGTCTGCAAAACCCTCCACAGGAATCAGGGTGTGGAGAGGAATCCCGAGATGATGGTTTCACTACAATGCAAGGGCTTGGCCTTGGAACACTCCCATAGCCTGGTGTCCAAAACCAAGTCGGGTGCTCATTCCCTTCTATGTTGAAGATGCCCCTGAGGACGGCCCACTGCAGGGCAGTGTGCGTAGGGTCATCAATCCCCAGATGAACTGATGGACCAGCCTCAATTTCCGGGTAATTTTGAGCCTTCTTTGTGCTGCAGACTAAACCTTCGTGCCTTTCTTTCCTCTCATTCTCATTAGAGCATGAACTTGGAGCATCTACAGAGCAACTTGCTCACACAGAGAGTAAATTTAAATTCCTCAGCTTGCTGAGTGACACGGCAGAAGGAGGGATAGCTCCACAGTGTTACTCGTATTGGGACCCCCATCGCCTCTAAATACTGGGTGCATTTCGAAGGATAAAAGACTTTTGCGTTTTTTTTGTGTGTTTCTTTGTTTTTTTGCTTTGAATTTAGAACAACCTTAACTATTATAAATTTAGTGCCAGAGTGGTCAGGCCTCTAACATATAAAATATTTCTTCTTCCTATAGGTTTTGTCTTATACCAGCAGGACCTTAATCAAAGGTCGATGGCATCATGACTGTCACTATTGGTTACTTTTTCAGGCCTTTGTATCTATGGTCCCAACTAGTCTAAATGCCTTGAATTTGGGCCTATGCTAGCACTCGACACTGATTTATTTATTTACTGTGTGCATGAAAGACTGAGCGAATGATTGGCGTGGCTCAAAAAAAATCCTGTTTTTGAATGATACCTGCTGATGACAGAGATGTATGAGGGTGATGTGGTAGCTCAGAGAAAGACCATGAAGTCAGCTATGGGAGTAAGAAGAACAGGGGAGGGGTTCCAGAGGAGGTGAGGCTGGAGATGGGTGCTGAAGCCGAACAGAAGTTACATCACAGAAGACAGAGTGAAGGGGCCTCTTAGAGGAAGCAACAGTCTGTGAGGACAAGGAGCCCTGCGACAGGGCACGTCGTTTCAGGAATCATGCTTAGCTCCGCCAAGGGTGGAACAGAGAAGTGACAGAGGCAACAGGCAAGAGCTGGATTGTGAAGGGCTGAGTCTAGGAGATGAAGGAGTTTGGATTTCATCCTGAAAGGTATGTTTAAAGCCGGAGATCAATCACCCCACAAGAAAAACAACAAGAAAAAGAAGATGGGAAGTAGAACTTTCCCAGATGTCGAAGCATCAGTCGGTTTTGAATGGCTCTGAACCTTCTATTCAAGGGAAGCTGACTAACAGGTGAGGTAATTCATTCATGCTCAGACATCCCAAAACTAGAACAAGGAGGGGTTAGGTCTCAAGAGGCTAGTGGAATGTAGCAGGAGTCAGAAGGAAACTGTTCCATTATTCTCACCCTCTCCCTCTTAGGAGGTACAGACCCATTTGCAATTTTGGGGTGCCATTGAGCTAGCTGATCTAGTCCAGCTGAGCATGCCAGTCCATACCCCCATTATCCACACATGGTATTTCTAAAAATGTGGGTGCCCCACCCACCTCTGGGATCCTTGTGCTTGTATTTCTCTCATCTGCTACACTGGATGGTTGGGCATCATCCAGTGTACCAGAAGGTTGCCAGTTTGATTCCTGGTCAGGGCATGTGGCCCCGGGTTGTGGGCTCCATCCCTGGTGGGGGTGTGCTTGTCTGATCCTACTTCTGTCAGGGAGGACAGGGATGGGAAAGGAAGGCAGGAGGTCCTGGAAAGCCAGTTCCTTAGGGATTCCTGATTCCTTGAAACTGCTTCTCTCCATTTTTTCAAATAGGAAGGATCCATGGGCCCTTTTGTGGGCAGGAACTACATCTGATTATTTCTCTAAATCCTTTAAACCATGGGGTGCATGTGCACAAAAGACTGAAAGTTCTTTAACCAAAGAACTACATGCATATATGCATAGCCCATGGACACAGACAATAGTGAGGTGAAGGCCTGGGGTGGGGTGGAGGTTGGGCAGAGGGGGGAGTAGGGGGGATATGGGGGACATCTGTATTACTGACAATAAAAAATAACCTAAAAAAAAGATGAAAGTTCCAAGTAGACAAGGGAGGGGATGCTAAGGCTAGTACAGGCCAACTTTATGGGTGGGGTAGGTGTGGTGAGGATGACCATGTAGGAGACTTCAGGGATGGCTCTGTACCTGATTGCTCCCATCTCCTGGGCGAGGACCCAGCTCTTGGGCATACCTAGGGCTTGGACAGCCTTTTCTCTATGTAAGTTGCTGTCTAGGTGACTAAGTACCCCCACACCGGAATCCCTGCCAAGTGTGATATGTACTAGGAGGAATCATGTACCTCCCACGAGGCTGTATCTTGGGCCCTGAGACACCACCCCCTCCTTCCTTCAACTAATGTGGAGAACGTTAATGCCGGCTAACATTGAGCAGCAGATGTGGTAGGCCAAGTGTTACTTCAGCTAGTCTTAAGAAAGAAAACACAGACTCCAGACAGAGGTGCAAGCTGCCAAGTATTCCTGTTTTCAAAATATAATTTTTAGAGGAGAGAGAGAAAGGAGGAGATGAGATCTTACTATGCTATGTATTATCCTAAGTTGTCAATAATATTTTCAGTGTGCATGATGAACCTAACAGTTGAAATACGCTCTTATTATTATCTAGATCATGCATCTTCAAACCCCAAACCTGAAATTTGCATGTTAACTGGATGCTGAGAATAGAGAGTTTGAATTATCTACTGCAGCAGAATCGCTCCAGTGGTGTTTGTCTTTAGCTTCATCCATTTGTCCAAACACTGAAATAGTCCTTTGGCAAGGGTATCAGGGAAGAGAACAGTAGGAAAGCGTCTGGAACTAGGATCCATCTAGGAACTTTGCATTAATGAATTAACCCCCTCTCAGGCAAAATTAACTCTAATTTCATTTTTCCAAGTGCTTTGCCTATAGTAAACCCCTGTTTAAAAAATACTTTTGCCCTGGCTGGTGTGGCTCAGTTGATTGGGCGTCATCCAGTGCACAGAAGGTTGCTGCTTTGATTCCTGGTCAGGGCACGTGTCCCTGGGTTATGGGCCCCATTCTCAGTGCAGGTGTGTGCAGGAGGCAGCCTATCAATTTATTGCTCTCACATCAATGTTTCTCTCTCGCTCGCTCTCTCTCCCTTCCTCTCTCTCTAAAAACCAATACAAATTTTAAAGGAAAAAGACTTTCAAAGACCTTGAAGCATGAGCATACCTCTCTTTGTTGTTGATTTTTCAAAGTCTGTCTTTCAAAAAAGAAACAATGTTTTTACAAGTCAGTTCATGAGAGTTAGTGGATATGGAGAAATTAGAACAAGACTTTTCCTGAGTGTGAGCGCTGGGCAGTTAGCTAGGCCCTCTCATTAGCCACAGCTTCACTCCAGCCTCTTGACATAGGATCAAATTTATTTTTCAGCAAACATGATGGATGACTAAGCCAAGAACGTCTAGGATAACTTACAAATCACTTACAAATCAGTGCTGCTAGAGAGGGCTAAAGAGTGAACCAAAGAATATTACTATTCTAGACAGAGTATTATCTAATGAGTATTAGATAATATTACCAATTCAGAGTCCTTACAAGTTAAATTCTGGGCATTCAGCCAGTTAAGGAGTCTGCCATCTATGAGAACTGCAAAACCACAGGGCAAGGTGAAGTTCTAATCCCTTAGAAATAAACTTTTTCAATACCTCAAAAACCAGGGATTCTATTAGTTTGAAACATTGTTTACAAGTTCCCTATATTATTACTTAAATCTATTAATTAACTTGTGGGGTACAACCTTGTTCTGACATTTCCTACCTTTTCAAAACATATATATTTCAGAGAGGAAGGGAGAAGGAGAGATAGAAACATCAATGATGAGAGAGAATCATTGATTGTCTGTCTTGCAGTCCCCACACTGGGGACCAAGCCCACAACCCGGGCATGTGCCCTGACCGGGAATCAAACCATGACCTCCTGGTTCATGCTCAACCACTGAGCCATGCCGGTTAGACTGACATTTTCTATCTTGATTAAAGTTTCTATGTAACTCTAAAAGCTATAAAACTGCATTTAAAAAAATTTAATTCAGATTTAGAAATTAATGCAGCTCAAATTATTCTGCATTGAATCATTAAAAAACAAACAAACAAAACATAACAAAAAATACCTGATCAGAAATTGGGAAATAAAGTTATGTGCCCTCAGGTCCCCAGATGGGTTTAAAACTGACATCATATTGAAGTTCTAACTTCAGAAATTGTCCACTCCTTTACCTAATGTGTGTTTAGGGTGGCTTAAAATTGTTATGAATACCAGGTGATCTCTTTCTCTCTCTCTCTTTTAAAGAATAGTTATTGATTTTTAGAGAGGAAGGGAAAAGAGAGAAACATTGAACAGCTGTCTCCTGCACACACGCGCCCTCCCCCCACTGGGGATTGAGCCCACAACCTGGGCATGTGCCCTGACCAGGAATCCAACCAGCAACCTCTCTGTGCACAGGATGATGCCCAGCCACACTGGCCAGGGCACCAGGTGATCTCTTTAGTCTTCTCAGCGCTGGTCTTTTCAGGTCTAGGAGTCTCTAATTTTATAATTTTCTAGGGTCACAAAAGTCCAGGGCAGGCGCTATGCTGTTCACAGATAGCATCTGTGCAGCCAGCCACAGCTCAGGCAGGGGCTTTCCTTTAGGAAACTCTGGAGGGTGGGGCATTGGGGAAAAGAAAAAGGAAACTTTACCATGTTAATCCCTTGCTTATCTGGGTGACAAGATTTCCCTGATCAGTCATCAAAGAAAGCAAAGACCTCCAGCAGAGGGCGGCTTTCAAGAATGGAAGGAAGGATGTCTGGGTGTGAATGCTCTCAGGAGAGTGGGAACTGACCTGCTGCTTGCTCCCCGAGGCCCTCACACCTTCCCCAGGCCCCTTCCCCATTAATCACACACCAGGGAGAACCGTGATGCTTTAAAATCAGGTAGGTGGCTTTGCATTAATTTCTCGACTCACCTGATTATAGAATAATTCCCCAGGAGACAAATAATCATTGTTTCCATTTTTATCAGCTCTAGGTAAGCCTGTGCCATGCCCAGTTATTTAAATAGAAACACTCTAGAATGTAAACAGATGTAATAAAAACATTCATAAGCTCACCCCTGGAAAGGTAACTAAATGGGTTACATAACTTTAAGTTCTCTCTTTACGTATGAATCACCTTACCCTTACAGAACTGTCTGGAAAATGCACACCTTGAACAAGGAATGAAGATGTCCACGTCGTACCTGATTGTATCTAAATCTGGATGAAGAAAATTCAGGTCTACAACATTTCGTTTTTAAGAATAAGCCTTTGTTCAGGATAAGAATCCCTCATACGCATATTTATCTTTTAAAGTTCTCGGCTAAGTATGTTCGTGCATCGCTTCACCCAAATGGCAAAGCAGAATGGAAAATTGAGGTAGGCAAATATTTTCTCACCACGCTTGGTCATAGAGAAACTGTTTTCCTTTCCCAACTCTGTATACTGACTCACAAGCGGATTACACAGTCCCCGCTCCATCACTCACTGTGAGCCACTGTCCCGCTGCCCACTGTTGAAACAGACGCATACCTCATGAGGACGCGGCCACTTCAGGAGCTCACCACTAACCTTACGGTGAGGGAACAACTCGCATTATCAGATGTGCAAACAACACTCATCCCCTTGGAGACGGGCCCAAGACTGCTCTCTTCTAGTTCTGCACCTTAGACTTCAAAACTGCAGCAACACAGGCCTCCTCCAGAGGGCACGTGTTTGGGAGAAAGCTACAACTCCTATAGCAAGTAAGTGCTGGGAGGGAAAATCTACTCCGAGGACAACGTGTAAACTATTGCACAACGGATGAACTCCTGTGACTACTACACACAGTCATGACAGAAAGAAACAGTGGGAAAGTTGGTGAAGATAGAGGTTTTGGACACCAGTTGGAAGCATGAACAAAGGGTTTTCCATGGAATCTGTGGCCAGGGACACTGAACAGTGAAACCAGACTAATTCCTAAAGCAAATACCTAAAAATGAACAAAGCTCTGTAGCCAGGCTTGCTCTCATTTTCCAAAGTCCCCGAATCTGTTAAAGGAAAACAGACCTGATCGCATAATGGCTTAAGAATTACAGTCCCGTACAGGAAAGAAATGCAGGGCATTTACAAGTGCAGCCACCCTAAACATAATCTTGTGGGCAATAGAAGCTTAACTTCTCTATCAGATTTTAGGCAAAATGAACTACCCCAGTGACCGGGGACAAACCTGGCAGCAGTAACAAGAACAGAGTGTATAAAACTGTCAATGGTGAATCCATGAGAAACAAATCCACCCTCCCCACCCCAAGTCAGTGGGAGTTACGCATGAATAATGCCTGGTGAATTGAATCCTAAGGGATCTATGAGAAGAAACATGGAGGAGAACCTGAGACTCTGAAACAAGGCAGAGCGGGCCCAGCAATGTTCCCAGACCCACTAATGGCCTCCTTGGCATTTATGCTGTATGCTGCGGACGGAAAAATGCGCCCACCATTCACCATCTACCTGAATAAGTTGTCGGTGTTACAGAATGAGATCCATATTAGTTACCTTGGAAGAATGCTTCCTTTGCAGTTCAGGCACAGGAAGGGATGAAAACGTACCTCTTGACTTTATATGAGACAAGCACAAGAGAAACAATGTATTGAAATGCAGATGGTGTGCATATGATCACCAACACTTCTACAAGTAGAGAGAAGGGCTTTCTGTGGCATTTCCCAAGTGCCTCCTCCCCACTCCCCCTCCTATGCACTCCTGCCTAAGAGAGACGTCTTGCGAGACAGCGGTAAGTCTATTTTGAATGCCCTTAGGCACAAATAGGACCCTGGAGCAAGTGCAATAAATATCCTGATATTAAGTTGGCATTCGGCTTTTGGCCACAGCTGCCTTCAGACTATGAATTTAACTCCTTCTCACACCTCCACTGGTAAAAACGATTCTCACTTTGGCCTGTCTGATCCTAAAAAGTGCTTGGGGGGACCCCCTCAAGTTCAATTTCAGGAGCTGGGAGAAGTCAGCCCCATGCCAACACTAACCGGGAGCTTTCCACCCCCTACGGGCTGTTTCAGAAATCTCCTGGGTGTCGCCCAAAGGGCAATAAAACAAACAGGATTTTTATCAGCTCTTTTCTGGTGAAAGCAAACCAAATTTGTACTCTGACGGGGAGTGGCGGTTTTCCTGCACCTACACAGTTCTCCCTCCTCTTTTAAGACACTTTTTAAACTTTTTTCTCAAACTTTTATTCCTAAGT
Source organism: Myotis lucifugus (assembly GCF_000147115.1). Lineage (NCBI taxonomy): Eukaryota > Metazoa > Chordata > Mammalia > Chiroptera > Vespertilionidae > Myotis > Myotis lucifugus. The sequence goes on from NW_005871154.1 coordinate 2,661,801, forward strand.
TACCTCGTGATGGAGGACCACAGGCGGAAGAAGTCTTTGCTTTCAACAACTAATTCACAGACACTAGTTTCTTAGGGAAGCACAGGTCCTTCACTAAGGCTCCGGAGGAACGGTCCTAGTCCCCAGTCCTTGTCCACTGCCCTCTCCTTGCTCGCTAAGGTGCGTTCACAACCACGTGCCCAGGGTTAAACTTTAATGTTCAGATCTTGGTGGAACATACACACGCAAAACTCAAGGCGAACAAGTAGTGGCGGTTGTGGTGTGTGTAGGAGGTGGGGTGTTGCCACCCGGGGGAGAGCTTGCCCAGAGCCGGCTCTCTCCACTCCCACTCCCACCAGGCATCCCAGACAGCAGTGTCTTCCGAACCTTCTTTCCCCGCCCGCTTCCCGGGTGACAGTGCGTGAATCCAAGTGCCCAGCAGCGCCCGAGCCTCCGCGGACTTCTTCCTGCCGCGGGCCCCAGCCCTCCAGCCCCCCCTTCCCTTCCTTGCATTGGATCCAATGGGTGTCGAGGACTAAGTCAACAACCGTCACAAAGCTTTCTTGATGAAAGAGCACAGCCAAGTCCTCTGTCGCAACCAAGCCAGGATATATCATCAGATAAAAAAAAACCATTTAATATATGCCGAGGACAGTGTAGGGAAGTAGACCCGCAGGGAGAACCCAGAGGGGGGGTGGGAGAGGATGAGGTACTGCCCCCCCAAAGTTCTTTTTTATCGAGTTACATTCCGTGATATAAAAATCTGCACATATACACAAACACACAAGCTGCAATCATCTAACTTTATTATATTTAGGCGCAATAGCTATGAATGAACAACGACTGCGAGGAGCCCCGGTGCTAGATCTCCGGCGCTGGACCCGGGG
>NW_005871154.1:2662996-2669505 GCF_000147115.1 Myotis lucifugus
CTCGGCTACCCCCGGGGCAGGGGGGCTTGGAGTGGCCTGCTTACTCGCCAAATCTCATTACCCCTCCTCCACCCAAATCCACCGAGCTGGGGACTTGGATCACACCTGGCGCACAAGGAAGCCCTCTGCCTATGTGAAGAATTGGCGAAAACCCGTGCGCTCCCACCCACAAGCACCTTTGAGAGATTTAGGTGATGACCAAGTTCCTTCCAGCTTCGCCCCGTTTCTCAGGTGCCTGCAAGGAACGGAACCCCGCATTCTGGTGACGCGCCCACCAATGCTTTGCCCTCCCCTACTGCACCCAGTGTGGTGTGTGGGGACCTGAGCGCGCACAGCAGGGGCAACTTAAGATGCTAGCTGGTGAGCCCGCGGGCTCAGCTCTTTGTCGCTGCACCGGCTGGTGGAGCCACCTCCTCGCCCAGTGGGCCGGCTTCCCAAAGTCACTCCAAGCAGCCCACAATTCAGAGTCTTCCTCTAACCAGGTGGGTGACTGTGCCCTTTAAGAACCTAGTGGTAGAGCCTTCCTGTTCTCTCCCAAATACATCAGGATTTTATTTAAATGGCCATTTACTGAGCGCCTCTCTGAACCAGCTTCACATATAAGGCCACTGTGGTAAAGGAGATGCAGGTTACCAGTGTTTCACAGCTAAGGAACCGGGGATTTACAGAGGGTGAATGACTTGCCCCAAAGCACAGAGGCCACGTTTATTTTCTATCAAGTCTGGTAGCCTTTCTATCCCCCATCAAAGCCTGCTCTCAAAAAGAGAGGGCCTAACATACCATTTCACACCAAAGTGTTAATGACATAGCTAAGGCGTTTGCGTTTGTAATCTATTTTAAATAGGAAAGCCCCCAAATACATGTTATTGTGTGGTGTTTCTCAAATGTAAGAGAAACCCATATTCTCCACTATTCTAAGGGCAAAATTTTCTTAGACCTCCTCAGTATTGGCTTAAATTATTTTCTTTAAAAATGTTGCATATAGATATAGATATATACACATATAACCAGATATAAGCTTAAGTTACAGCTTTTGAACAACTCTGGAATAAATCCAAAACAAATTTATAAATAACATAAAATCCTCCTCCCAGAACTATAAAATTTGAGTTAGTAATGTTTACTCAACTACTAGCCTTACGTGGTACTGACTGCCTAGGTCAGGTCCATTTGAGTTCTGTGTGGCTCTCCACTGTCATGGTGTATGAAGTGCCCTGCATTGACCCAATTTTCTCACCTTTTTCCTGTTCCAGCGATCACACCTTTCCTCACGCCCTGTGTCATTGTAATACAGCATTGGACTCTAACACATCATTTAGAGATGAACTTTGTGCTGTTCCTTTGTTATTAGCATCAGAACTGAAGTGGGAACTCTTGGTGTGGAGGCCTGGCACACATAAGCACTGAAATCAGGAACAAGTACTTGGTATCATTCACTTGTTATCATAAATAGGAAAAAATTACATGATGAATCTTCAAGAGTCTGGAGCACCCAACTGGAGAAACACCATTAAAAGCCAAATACTTAATAGAGGAGCTGAGGATGGAATTGGAAGGAGGGAGAGAAGGGACAGAATTCCCAACTGTGCTCCAGTTGTATTAGTTTTACTCCAATTCAACAAATATTTACTTAAGCACACATTACCCATAAAGCATTGTGCTGGGCTCCAAATGAAAGAGATGGCCACAGGAAGACAGAACAGGACATAAATAAAAGGCATTTATTGGCATTCAACTGTGGGAGCACCACTCCAGGCTCTTCCACTTCTTGGCTGTGTAGCTTTTGGCAGAACCTTTCTGTGCCTCAGTTTCCTCCTCTGTAAAATGAAGACTACCTCATAGGGTCATGGGAAGAACTGAGTGAATTAATACACATAAAATGGTTAACATACTGCCTGGCACAGAGCAAGCCCTCAGTAAATACTGGCTATGTTATGTCTGTTGTGCCACAAGAACGTCCCTTAGCTCCGTCTTGCAGCACACCCCGGCCCACTTTGACATTCATTAAAGCTCCTTTGTCCTGGCAGCTTTAAAAATAACATGGCAACCGAGTTAGGGAGGAAGAATCACGGAGAACAAGGTAATTATTGCCATCATTCAGAGTCAGAAACTGAGACACCTAAGGGCCCAAAAGCACATCTCTCCCCTATCGCCATTCCCTCAGCTGGTCTCAGGGCTATTGGCCCTACCCAGGCAGGAGCTCTCCCTACAGATGACCCAGGGGAGCTCAGGGCTTGAACAAGCACCACAAGCTTCTGTTGTTTCCTGGAGCTGTCAATAGTAAAATGAGAGGATACTATGTGGCTCCAAGGTTGTCACTGTGATTGCCATAAGGACAACGTTGAGGACAGATGTATAGGGTACTTTGACCTCCAACAGAAACACCCTGTGTAAATAGCAGGTATCCTTTACTTTCCTTTTTGTATTTGCTCACTCCTCTCCCTAAATAACAAAATAAGAAAACCAAAATCCTCACTGCTTCTTAAGATTTAAATTCAACTCCATAATTGTAATTCTCAAATACTTTCCATATGCATAGCAATTGAATGCAGCCAATCAATCTCTCTCTCTCTCTCTCTCTCTCTCTCTCTCTCTCTCTCAAAAAAAAAAAAAAAAAAGCAATATACCCTAGCTTGTTTGGTTCAGTGGATAGGGCGCCGGCCTGTGGACTGAAGGGTCCCAAGTTTGATTCCGGTCAGGGGCACATGCCCGGGTTGTGGGCTCGACCCCCAGTGGGGGGCGTGCAGGAGGCAGCCAATCAATGATTCTCTCTCATCATTGATGTTTCTATCTCTCTCTCTCCCTTCCTCTCTGAAATCAATAAAAATATATTTTTAAAAAAGCAATAAAAAACATGTTTTAAAAAATTCATTCAGGTCAAGACTCATACATTTACTTAGTGCCAGCTCTGTATAAGGTGACTATATAGGGGCAAATAATCATCACCTTTAGGAAATTATGCTACAAATATAAACAAAGCAAAATCAACAATAGGAGAAAGTGAGATAAGGGCTGGGTCAGGCTACAGCTAACGAGCATGGAAGAGGGAATCATTCATTCTCACTCAGGCAGGGGTGAAGGCTCCTATAAGGTGGTAGAATTTGAGCTGAAACTCAAAGGAGGACGTTTGAGCAAGGTTTGAACAAACATCTCATCGGTTCCTCCACTGTAGAAATGAGAAAATCAGTGGGTGAATGAAAGGGGTAGAACAAGGATTGGATTGTAATTATGGCTGTGTTTCCTGAATACATAGTATGTGCCGTGTAGTGTGCAGGTAATCTTCAAGGCAAACAGAAGACTGGAGACTATGATTATCTCCATTCTGCAGATGAGGAGACTGAGGTTCAAAGTAGTTTAACAGGATAGTCAGTGTTTTGCAATGATGACTTCTGCTCAGTCTCTTCCACTCTTTTATCAGGCTCCATTTCGTATTATATTGCTACCCAGACCTGCCTTTTCTCACGTTTACAGTAAGAAGGTTGCTGATGTCTTTGAAGCTCTAAACATCCTTTTGATTCTACCTTGCTTTTGTTGTGGTTGTGCAATCACTTAGTAATGACCTATTAAATGGCCTCAGGGCAGAAGATGGGACTGAAAGATAACTGGAAACGGGGTGGCAGGGCAGTGAGAGATTCAGTGCCAACTCTAAACTGCTAAACTCAATTTCAGTGCTTACTTTTCTTTCTTTTTTTAAATTGATTTCAGAGAGGAAAGGAGAGGGAGAGAGAGATAGTAACATCAATGATGAGAGAGAATCATTGATCGGCTGCCTCCTGCAGGCCTCCTACTGGGGATCGAGCCTGCAACCCGGGCATGTGCCCTTGACTGAAATCAAACCCGGGACCCTTCAGTCCGCAGGCCGACACTCTATCCACTGAGCCAAACCAGGGTTTTCAGCACCATGTAGTGAGTGTAAAGAGAAATGGGCCAAGTGAGCATCCCTACCACGGGGGCCTTGGGTAGCAAAGAACGGGAATCCAATTTAGAATTTCGACTGACTTGGATTCAATTTAGAATTTATATAGTTGCTGGGTGACCGTGTGCAAGTTTCACACCTCAGTTTCCTCATCTGTACAATGGAGCTAATTGAGGGCTGTTGTAAGGACTCCTTTAGTTACTCAGTACAAAAAGCACACAGCACCGGGCTCAGCACAAAACAAATTCCAAATTGGCATTACCCATTGTTAATATTATTACTACTACTACTGTCAGTGCTCAACAAATGTTTTAAAATTTGTTGAATGAATGAATCAAATTGTTATAGTATCAATGCCAAAAAGTTTAATCCGGGCTTTCTAAGAAAAAAATTATCTCTTGTTCAACTCCAGATCTTCTTGTCATAGGTCTGGTCTATAGGCAACAAAGAGTTTCTTTGTATCAAATTTAGGAAAAATTACAAATTCAAATGGGAGCCAGGATTGTATTTTTTGTCTTCTAATCTCCACTTATGGTACTATAAGTTCTTTTGATCAATAAACATCTATTGAACCACTAATATTGTCAAGTCTATATATTTGTCAACGTTTTAAGGGCAAAGCCAGATTTTATTTTTTGATGGTAGCTTTAAAATATTACACAGTAAAAAAATAAAACTACAACAAGCTTCCATAAAAAAAAACTAACACAAAGAACCACCAAAAAAACACAAACAAACCAAAACCACAAAACTTTACAGCACTTAATTTTTTAAAAAGTATTTGTATTGCACTTAAACACCTTTAAAAATTTTCTGTTTTTGTTAAGTATAGACCTTTTATTTTAAGTGTTTGGAAATAAAAGTAGTACACTCTGAATATAAAAATGTGAAGGTATAATATATAAAAGCTTAATATATAAAGTAGTTGTATAGTTAAATTGTCATACGTGGTACCTTAAAAAAAAGACTGCCCATCAAAGAAAGCTTTATTCTAATCCTACTTAAAAGAATATAGCATCTAAAATTATTAGGAAGAAAAGCAGGTTTTGGCACCAGCCATTTCCTGTATACTGTGAGCATTATTTTAAACTGAAAAATTAGAAACATTTTGAAATAACTGTGTGTTTCTAATTTTCTCTGGTTTAAATGAGAGTCTCTGGAGGCCAGAGCTGGACTTCTCTGATGTACTCTAATTTGCATACTGGATCTCATGATCAAGAACAAAAGAGAAAATACTTTTTTTCTTCCTTTAACTTAAGGAGAAGCAGCAGAGCTACTGGCCTTGAAAGAGACTTTAAAAACCTTTGGACATTCTGTTTACATTTACACTATAAAAATTTCTACCAAATCTCTATATCTTTAAAAGGCATTTTTAGAATGTCCTTTTGTTTTTAATTTATGTTTATATTTATCCATAAGTATTGGATTCTCCTTTCTGTGTTATAACGGGTAAGCTTATATGCAGTTAAATATGGGATCTGGATTTTCAAATTTAGCATCTTTTATGAGGTGTCTTCTCCTTTTTCCGCAGGCAAATTCTACTCATATTCAAGCTCTCAAAAACCCTTCAGTGCTAGAAATATAAGTCTATTCTCTGTGTTTCAGAGAATTGTATTGAAATTATATCTTACACTGTAGTTATATATTTAACCATTCAACCTCTAGTGGTCCAGGGTTCTTTATGAGCAGGAACTCTGTCTTGTTCTTCTTTCAAATCTTTATGGTTGTCTAGTCTGTATAGGTTTTTAAATATGTATAATTATTGTCTGGTCTTATAATCATGCAGAGAGCCTGGTTCATTTTAATGAGCTTAAAATATCAGAGCTGAAATAATTTGGCTGGCCAGCCACTAGGAACAGGGCACATAGTATATGAAATTTTACTGCCGGGGCTCCAATATTTTCCCAGATATGAACCCCAATTTCTGTTTGATGCCCATTGACCATTCTTTCCTTATGGACCATGTCAAAATTTTCACTTGGCCTGTAATTGCATTTCACTGTTCATGCCATGGCTGCCTGATGGCACTCTAGGCATCATTTGTCCATGACTGTGACATTCCCACCGACTCTCTGCAGAACCCTTGGAACATACTCTGGCTGCCACAGGGTGTTCTGAATCACTCTGCCGGGATTCCCAAGGAGTATAGATCCTATTGGACAATATGTGTTTCCCAAGCTCTGTTACCTCCCACACTCTGAAAGATGTTAATAGACCATCCATGGGGGAAAAAAAGGTAGTCAAATATGCACACTGGCCGCCAAAACGGTTTGGCTCAGTGGATAGAGCGTTGGCCTGCGGACGGAAGGGTCCCAGGTTCGATTCCAGTCAAGGGCATGTACCTTGGTTGTGGGCACGTCCCCAGTAGGGGGTGTGCAGGAGGCAGCTGGTCGATGTTTCTCTCTCATCGATGTTTCTAACTCTCTATCCCTCTCCCTTCCTCTCTGTAAAAAAAAATCAATAAAAATATATTTAAAAAAATATGCACACTGGCCTTTCAAATGCTCTGAGAAGTCCTGAGTAGAGAAACCTGCTTAAGTTCATTGATCTCAATGATATCCAATCAATTTTATTTGACTGTGGACTCTCCCCC
>NW_005871154.1:2670142-2673047 GCF_000147115.1 Myotis lucifugus
AGGGAGGGAGTGGGAAAGAAACATCCCAACCTTTCCTTCCACCCTCTGATCTCTGGAGCCTGCCAAGTCAGCTCAAAAGGGAGCCAGGTTGGCTGTCTGCAAGGCTCAGCCTCCCGGGCACAGAGCAGGGCAGTGAAGGGTGGAGAATTGCTGGGCGGGAGGCAGATAGAGAATAGCCAGCACACAGGGAAAGCTTCTGGGGCCTTGTTTGCAAAATAGGATGGTGACAATACCCTCCTGCTAGGGTTATAGTGAGGATGAAATTAGGAAATGCATCAAAATATCAATATGCCATACGGTGCCTGCTTCTCCAATTATGTTAGCTCCCATTTTTACTATTATTATCATCACTATTATTATTATTATTATTATTATTATTATTATTGCTATAGCAGCTATATGGATAGCTATAAGTATAAAAGCTCATTGAGGAAAGTATCATGTGCTGGTTATTTTGTAGCCCTTACACATCCAGCACAAAACCCCACTCATCAGAGCAAGGCCCCAAATGGACGGCATTTTCTAGACGATAGGGAGCCCTTCGGACAGAGATAACAGGGAGGCTCCCTTGGCTGTTTTGACTGACATCTGCAGCCAACCTGACCTTGAAAACACCCAACAATGAGCTGAATTTGAGACTTACGTTTAGTTTCCAGCAAATTGCTCGGACACCAATGACACATGGACGGCAGCCTCTGGTTTCCCCCACCTCGGTGGAAGGGAGGGGTCCTGAAAAACAAGCCAGCTCCCCAGGACTCCCACCTGCAGCCGTCCCTGCGAAGGGCAGTGATTTCTCATCATTTGAAAGCAAAGCAAGGACAACCAGCCCAAGGGTGAAGCAGGAAGGCTTGTATCTACAGAAACAATTTGCTTCCTGCTCTCTCAGCCCAGTCACCTGTTTTCTTTTAAACACAGGATCACCTGGCTCCTGCTGTCCTGGGTACACAGACTGGGGAAACCACAAGAATAACCATCCGTGTCCCTTTCCACTTCAAAGTCTGCAGAAGGACTGGAGCCAGCTCTCCGCCTGACACAGAGGAGGCTGAGTGAGAGCGCCCTTCCCCAGGAACGGTGGGGGGAGGTGGACTTACCCACATGAAGGCAAGTGGCTGTCACTGCTGGTGGCCGCAGGTGCCGTCCACTGCCGCCTGTGCTCTTAGGGGAAGGACAGGTTCGGAGGGTGACAGCTCTGGGGAGCCTGTCACCCTGACAGGGCAATAAAGGTCACGCTGGGAGGAGATTCCAGTACTGACACCAGCAGCTGCAGGTGGGACCTTCCTTCAGGGAGGAGTGACATTTTATCCGGGTTTTCGGCAGACTAAAATTAGTGGGAAGACACGAGATCCTGTGGTGTCTGCAAGTAGTTGTTCCATTATTGTCTTGTCCTAAAAAATCAAGGCAGAAGCCAAGACTGTTAATAAACACCTCTGAAGTCACCGTGTCCATGAGCCTCACACTCTCTGAGGGCCCTGCTGGCTTTGGCTGGAGCACACAGACGTTGTCTGTCTTTCCCCAAGGCTGGCTGGGGCCCTGTTTGGACAACAGTGTGCAGCCAGAGTAAGGGCATCTTCTCCAGATGAGCAGTGGGTCCACTCCATCAAACAGAGGGATAAGAGGTGACCGAGTAGTGTGGGAATTATGCTGCTGATAAAAATTAGCTCCCCCTAGCCACTGTGACACCATCCAAAAGGACATTATATATGTATATATTTGCTTTAAAATGTTGAAATGAAAAAGGCATTTGGCTCTAATCCAAGAAGATCCAGGAAGGCCCAACCCAGTCCTAAACCACTATGACCTCACAGTTGTATAAATAGCATATTGGTAAAGTGAGGTTATCCAAGTTATCTACTCTTTCAGGACAAGAGATGGCAATCTCTCTCTCTCCTTCTGTCTTTTTTTAACAACGCAATAAAATTGAACTATTAAACCCTTAAGACCCTTTCTGCAGAAAAATTAAAAACAAATAAATGACAAGTCTTTGATTTGTTAGACTGCCCTTTGAAGGGTTGGTTGCTGACTTCAAGGCAAATTCCAGTCTTGGTAGCAGCCCCCCAACCTCAGCTTCAATCGAAATTTTATTATCAACTCTTTCATCCCCTGCCCAAGGAGCTTAAAGCTTCAGGGAAATGCGGTTCACTCAGAGGTTGGGTATTCTTGATCTAAGCTTGATAGGACTCAACCTTTGCATGTGAACTAATACCTGCCTGACTAGAGGAGGAAGGATGAGTGAGCCATTAAATTGTTTTGTGTTCAGTATGTTTTGTTTTTTTATGTAAAAGTACTTATACCATTGGCATAGTTAACATTTATCTTAACAACAGCTACTTATTATTTATAACCCTGAACAGTAGAAATGAGTATCTCTCTCTTCACTGAGGTTCCCGGTAGTTAAATAGCATTCCTGGTTTGAAGTGTTGAAGAGGGGATTCAAATCCAGGACTCTCTACCCCAAGCCCATATATCATACAGTTTCCCATATTGTTTCTGTGAGGATGATGTCAGATACAAGAGTGGAAAACTCTGACCCAGGCTGGCTTAAACAATAATAAGGAAATGGATTATCTCACATATTAAGAAGTTCAAGGGTGGGGTGGCTCCAGGTGAGGGGCACTCAAGGCTCCAGCTCTGCTTCTCTTGGCTCTGCCCTTTTCTGCATTGGTGCTGCCCTCAAGCTTGTGGCAACATGGAGGGAGAAATGATAAGCAAATACCATATACGGTTACATCCAGGAGAAAAATATAGGGAGTTTCTCATCCTATATCTCTCTCTTAGGAGCAAGAAAATGATACCACTCCCCAGACCTCTGTTCATATCGTAATGGCCAGAATTCAATGGTCATAAGTCCTTTGCTAAGTCACTCACTGGCAAGGGAAGGAAGTTATCTGTTGGCCTAAGGCAGGTA
>NW_005871154.1:2673463-2675098 GCF_000147115.1 Myotis lucifugus
AAGAAAAGGCAATTTTAAAGCATCCTTATGAACTCTGATAGTATTCTGTTTTATATAGAGATAGATGGTTTATAAGTTATTTTTTATATTCATCAAAAAGCAAGTTTTATAAGATTCTGCGAAACAACCCTATCATATATATATATATATATATATATATATATATATATATATATATGAATGGATTAGAGCCAAATGCCTTTTTCATTTAACAACGCAATAAAATTGAACTATTAAACCCTTAAGACCCTTTCTGCAGAAAAAGGGTGTGTATATATATATATATATACACATACATATATATATTATTGATTTCAGAGAGGAAGGAAGAGGAAGAGAGAGAGCTAGAAACATCAATGATGAGGGAGAATCATTGATTGGCTGTCTCCTGCACACTCCCCAGTGGGGATCAAGCCTGCAACCTGAGCATGTGCCCTTGACCGGAATCGAACCTGGGACCCTTCAGTCCACAGGCCAACGCTCTATCCATTGAGCCAAACCAGCTAGGGCTCACTTCTTCTTTTATACCAATTCAATAAGCGTATGTGGAACATTATTGGGGGACAGGGGCAGATGCACTCAAAAGTGAATCCGAAACAGACCCTGTCAGAGAGAAAGTAGCTATGTAGTAGGGAAGAATTCTAGAGAGCAGATTAGATAGTACAAATCTATAAGTAGCTACAATAAAATGTAGAAAGATAAGAAGAAGTGACAGGACAAGTCCCGAGGAGTGAAGAGATAAAGAGGTGTAAGGCTTCAGAAGGTTCCCAGCTATGGAGTTCAGGACAAGGCTGGGATTGAAGGATTTGGATGGGGAGTAGCTCTCACCTTGGCTCTCCATCAGACCTGCTCTGAAGACTTCAATACCCAACTAGAAGGCATAATCCTTGAATATAAATTGCATGAGAGAAATAGCAGAAAGTAAAAGTTGGAAAGGTAGAGATTGCAGCTAGATTATAGAGGGATTGAAATATCAGACAAAGGAATTTAAACTTTTATTCAGTAGGTGTGAGATAATAGAAAAAAACAAACTATATATATATCTCCCTGGTTCCTGGCACAGAGCTTCTAAAACCCTTGTAATTTCCTAAGTGATAAGAACACCAGGACACCAGGAGCATCTTTTGTTTTAATATTTGATCTTTGACCCCGGTTTCTGACACAAGGCTTCTGAAACTCTTGTAATTTCACAAGCCATAGGAGTGTCTTTTGTTCTAATGGCGACTCTGAGTGGGCTCCTGGGTAACTCCTGAATGGGGCTGTTCACTGGAAAAAGCAAGCCATGATTCGAAGGTTGGCATTTTCAGCCCCTTCCCAATTCTCACAATTCTCTTGACAAGGAGAAGGGCTGGAAATGGAGTCAATAATTGGCCGTGCCTATGTGCTAAAGCCTCCATAAAATTCCAAAAGGATGGTGGCAGGGAGCTCTCAGGTTGATGAACACACCCACCTATCAGGAGGGTGATGTATCCCAACTCCACAGGAACGGAAGCTCCCACATTTCAGGACCCTCCCAGGCCTTGCCCTATGCATCTGTTCATTTGGCTGCTCATCTGTAGCCTGTATCATATGCTTTAATGAACTGGTAAGTGTAAGTAAGTGTTTCCCTAAGTTTTGTGAGCTGCTTTAGCAAAT
>NW_005871154.1:2684203-2685530 GCF_000147115.1 Myotis lucifugus
CATGGATAATTTAATAAATGATAAATAACTCAAGCTGGATCATCAATAAATATCAATTGGCCTACTCAATAGACTCTGCTGTGACTGAACAGTTAGGCACACACTCTACAAATACACTTTGATTATATATTTCACTTCTCAGGTAATTAAAGCGAGACCAGATCTGTGAAGTGGAAAAAGCAATGCCCTACTTTATAAAAAGGAGAAAACCTAGTAATCTCTGTTGAGGCATCCTGAAATAGGGTCAGGGATTGCCGAAAAAAGAGGCAGTCCATAGCAGGAGGCTGGGAGCTTTGAGAAAATGTTTATTGTATGCAATTACAAAAACAGAAAATGCTGCAGTAAGTCAAACTCTATAGATGAAGAAACAATCAAAATAAAGAAAAACATCATGACTCTGACTAAGATTTGCTTCTGCTCACGAGGAGCCCAGAGCCCAGGACTATAGGGAATTAGCAGGTAACGAAAACACTGCTGTAACTTGTGATGGAACGCAGGCTGGGAGCACTTAGCGAAGGGAACTTTGCAGAATCCGCAGAGCTAGATGTGAGTTCTCAGGGCCATTAGAAATGGGCATTTGCATTAATGTGTGTAGCGTAAGAAAAACAGGCAGTTCTAGAGGTTAGAATCAGGAAGTGGTTTACAATCAAGGAAGAATATAGATCCTGTTTCCAATAGTTAAACCAATGAAACTTCAAAAGGAAGCCTAGAGACTTTAAGTAAAAAAAATACAGCAAAATTCAATAAGGGATTTTTTCTTTCTTTTTCTTTTTAAATAAAGTGCATTAGCTAGATTATTGGGCTAATGGCAGGAGACATGAACCCCTGCGCCCACGTGGTTTATGGCCATTGGGACTCTACACAGGGACTAGTAGATTTTAACACCCGACTGTGACATGGAGAGGAAGCTCTGGACACGGGCCTGCCCCCGGAACCCCAGCTGCACCTTTGCCAGGACTGGCTTCTCTCAATTAACTTTGCCTCTGTTAAAAAATAATAAAAACAACAACAATAATAATAAAATAAATAAAGTGCATTTAACCAAAAACATTGCTTTTACAATATTAGGGACCTAAATAGGCAAAGGAAGACATTGTTATGTATTGAATGTGTCCATTTTTATGGTATTAGACATAGAATACTTAAGCTACCTTCAGAACATTTCAGTGCAAAGGTAATGTCCTTCGCTGAGTGGTGAGATTTAAATATGATATGTATTTTTTTTTACTGTTGGTTAACACAGCTGATATAAATAACAGCAAGGTGTATTTTTACTTATGAAAAGTCATGTGGATTAAAATGTGCCAATGGCCTACCAAAGGGGCAT